>NC_072476.1:61639056-61939056 GCF_027574615.1 Eptesicus fuscus | reverse complement strand
ACACTTTCTTAAAGAAAAACTTTAAAAAACTGATTAAACATGAAAGAAAGTGATCCTAAAGACTACTGTTGAAATAAAATTTTATCAAAAAAAGGAAGAAAAATCCATGTGCTATATTGTCGAATCTTTTAAAAATATGTCTGCTATGAACATGATTCTAAATATATATATAACTAGAGGCCCGGTGCACGAAATTCGTGCATGGGGGTGTGTGTCCCTCAGCCCAGCCTGCACCCTCTCTAAACTGGGACCCCTCAAGGGATGTCCGACTGCCCGTTTAGACCCGATCCCACCAGTGGGATCAGGTCTAAACGGGCAGTCGGACATCCCTCACACAATCCAGGATTGCTGGCTCCCAACTGCTCGCCTGCCTGCCTTCCTGATTGCCCCTAACCGCTTCTGCCTGCCAGCCTGATCACCCCCTAACCACTCCCCTGCCAGCCTGATTGATATCTAACTGCTCCCCTGCCAGCCTGTTTGCCCCCAACTTCCCTCCTCTGCCAGCCTGGTCACCCCTAACTGCCCTCCCCTGCAGGCTTTATCGCCCCCAACTGCCCTCCCTTGCAGGCCTGGTCCCTCCCAACTGCCCTTCCCTGCTGGCCATCTTGTGGTGGCCATCTTGTGTCCACATGGGGGCAGGATCTTTGACCACATGGGGGCAGCCATCTTGTGTGTTGGAGTGATGGTCAATTTGCATATTGCTCTTTTATTAGGTAGGATAGAGGCCTGGTTCATGGGTGGGGGCCAGCTGGTTTGCCCTGAAGGGTGTCCTGGATCAGGGTGGGGGTTCCCTTGGGGCATGGAGCAGCCTGGGTGAGGGGCCTGTGGTGGTTTGCAGGCTGGCCATGCCCCCTGGCAACGCAAGTGGAGGCCCTGGTATCTGGGGTTTATTTATCTTCTACAATTGAAACTTTGTAGCCTAGAGCAGAGCCAAGCCTTCTGCTGCCTCTGTGGCAGCAGCCATTTCTGTTGGAATTTATTTATCTTCTATAATTGAAACTTTGTAACCTTAAGCGGAGGCCTGGGCTGGCCAGGGTGTGTGGAAAGCTTGGCTTCCTTTATCGATGGGGGCAACCCTAGCCTCCCACTCTCTCCAGCTCTGTGGCTGCTGTCATTTCTGTTGGAATTTAACTTCTATCATTGAAACTTTGTAGCCTTAAGCAGAGGCCTGGGCCAGCCAGGGTGTGCGGAAAGCTTTGCTTTCTCCATTGCCTGGGAAACCCAAGCCTCCCTCCTGCTCTTAGTGGCCGCAGCCATCTTGGTTGTGGTTAATTTGCATATTTTCTCCTGATTGGCTAGTGGGCGTGGCTAGTGATTGTGGCTAGTGGGTGTAGCAGAGTGATGGTTAATTTGCATATTACTCTTTTATTAGATAGTATGCTCTCCAGGTCCATCCATGCTGTTGCAAATGGTAAGAGTTCCTCCAGTTGGAGAAAGAGAAATATCACATGATCTCACTCATTTGTGGAATATAATGAACAACATAAAGTGATGAACAGAAATAGATCCAGAGACATAGAAACATTGAACAGACTGTCCAACCTCAGAGGGAAGGCGAGGGAAGCAGGGAGGTGGGGGTGGGAGTGGGGAGAGTAAGAGATCAACCAAAGGACTAGTATGCATGCACATAAGCATAACCCATGGACACAGACAGTAGGAGGACGAGGGCATGTGCTGGGGGATAGGAATGGCCAGGGAGAGGTCAATGGGGGAAAAAGGAGACATATGTAATACTTTGAACAATAAATATTAAGTAAATTGCTTTGTCAGGAACAATACTCACCAGTACTTCTGAACATCTGTTGGATAATGATAATATTTATGATGATCCAGACGATAATCACAGGTGCCACTTACTTGAACACCCATAATTTTCTAAACCTTGAGAGATGATATTGTATGGTGTTTAGGGCTGTTTACTTTTTATTACGATTTTGCATTAAAGCTTGCTCTGTCACTTACTAGTGTGGGGACTTAGGAAGATGGTGTGTCTCTCAGTTACCTTTTTTGCAAAACAGAGATTATACTAGTATCTACTTCATAGTATTGTTGTGAGGAAAGATAGATAAGTTAATACATTAAACTCCTTAGATCAATACTTGGAACATAGTAAGTGCTCAATAAATTTTGGTTAGTTATACAATATAGTTTGGATATTTTTATCATGACTTTTCCTAATAGTTCTGGGAGAAAAGCTTTGTAATAATTATTTTATTGTAAAGAGATAAAGGCTAAGAGATTTTATGTAAGTTGCTCCAAGTCATATAGCCAGTAATGAAGTTAAAAATTCCCAAGTCCATGCTATTTCTACTATATTGCACTGACTTCAAAAGTACTGTGAGACTGAATTATTTTTTTAAATTACTAGAAAAATAATGTAAACTGCAGCCATGATGTGAGTGTCCAGGAAGTATATTAACTCAATCCTCACATCAACAATAATAATATTATCATGAGGAAACTGCAACATTGAGTTATGTTCCCTCTATTGTCACTTTGCTGAGAGTTTTTATCATAAATGGATGCTGAATTTTGTCAAATGCTTTTTATGTGCCTATTGATATGATCATATGATTTTTATTCTATCTTTTCTTTATGTGGTGTATCACATTAATTGATTTTCAGATAATGAACCAACCTTGCATCCCAGGAATAAATCCCACTTGATTATGGTGTGTGATGTTCTTAATGTGGCATTAAATTTGGTTTGCTAACATTTTGTTGAGAATTTTTGCATCTATGTTTATCAGGAATATTGATTTATGATTTTTAAAAATGTTTGTCTGGTTTTATAAGAATAATGCTGGCCTTGTAAAATTAGCTTGAGAGCCTTCTCTCCTCTTGAGTTTTTTGAAATAATTTGAGAGGATAGATGTTAATTTTTTTTTTTTAATTTTGGTAAAATTCACCCTTGAAGCTATCTGGTCCAGGACTTTTGTTTGTTGGGAGTTTTTATTTATTTATTATTATTGGTTCATTTCCATTAGTTTTTAACATCTTATCAGCTATATCTTAGCAAATATCTCTGGCCTGAAAGTTTCTGTTGAGGAATCAGTTGACAATCTCAAGGGAGCCCCTTTATAAGTACTAAATTCCTCTTGCTGCTTTTAAGATTCTCTCTTTGACTTTAACCTTTGACATTTTAATTATGATATGTCTTGGTATGGGCTTCTTTGGATTCATCTTGTTTGGGACTCTCTGTGCTTCATGGACTTGTATGTGTACTTTCTTTGCTAGGTTAAGGAAGTTTTCTATCATTATTTTTTCAAATAGATTCTCAATCCCTTGCTCTCTTTCTTCTTCTTCTGGAACCCTTATGATGTGGATGCTATTATAGTTGATGTCCCAAAGGTCCCTTAGATTATCCTCATTCTTAAAAATTTTGTTGCCCCAATTGGGTGTTATCTGCTACCTTCCAAATTACTGATTCACTTCTTGCTTCATCTAATTTCCTATTTATTCCTTCTAATGTATTCTTCATTTCAGTTATTGTAGTCTTTATTGATGACTGGTTCTTTATTATGTTTTCTGTTTATTATCTCTTTGTTGAATTTTCTTGAGCATTCTTATAACCAGTGAACCAGTATTTTGAACTCTGCATCTTTTTGCTTCCATTTCCTTTAGTACTTTTTATGGAGATTTATCCTGTTGTGTTTTTTCTTCTTCCCCTCCTCCTCCTCCTTCTCCTCCTCCTCCTCCTCCTCCTCCTCCTCCTCCTCTTTCTTCTTCTTCTTCTTCTTCTTCTTCTTCTTCTTCTTCTTCTTCTTCTTCTTCTTCTTCTTCTTTTCCATTTAGGACATGTTTCTTTGTTTCCCCATTCTTTGCCTCTCTGTGCTTGTTTCTATGTATTAGGTATATCTGCTATATTTATCAATCTTGGCAGGGTGACCTTATGTAGTCAGTGTCCTGTGGGGCCCAGTCATTCAGTCTCCCTGATCACCTGAGCTGGATGTTCCAGGAGTGTCCATTGTGTCAGTTGTGTGTGCCTTCCTGTAGTAGTTGAGCCTTGGTTGCTGTTGGTATGTCAGTGGATGGGATTTTCCCTCAAGCTAATGGCTATGAGGATTGGCCATGACCACAGTGCAAAAGATATGGGATTTGCCCAAGTAAGATTTGGTGCCTGATGAGACCTCCCTTTGGATGTTCTTCTTGTGGAGCTAATTAGGTGATGTTCTGCTGTGGTCTGAAGTTGGCCACTAGATATATTTGTTCTGGGGCCTCTTGGGAGAGACTCCAGTGCAGGTCAATGTCAGATGCAGCCCATGACTGGCCTGGGACTACCTGTTAGGAGATACAAAGTGATCCGTGGTTGGTAGCTGCTTGTACTGGGCCAGTTGCCAGCAAAAGACCCAACCAAAATCAGTCAATGAAAAAACCTTGGGCAGAATTCAAGTGAGGTGAGGGTGAGAATTCAAGTGAGGGTCTCCGGGAGTCCTCAGGGTGGAGCTAATGGAGTTCACTAGGCTAATGCAGAATCAGGTTTGGCCATGTGGGAATAGGACCCAACACAGGGACAACGGTGGCTGTCCCTCCAACTCTCACTTTGAAGGCACATAATTTAGTTTCTCCCTGTATGTCTCTGCCCATCCCCCAACTCCCCAGCCCACAGGCTTGACAAGAGTTTTTCAAGGAAGATTGCAAGATAGGCCCAGGCTGGTTGCTGCCAAAAAAAACCTGGGATGTGAGCAAGTTGAGTGGAATCTCAAGGCCTCATCAGGGTGGAGCTAGTGGAGTTCAGACGGGCGCAGGTTCTGTGGGAGGAGGGCTTGACACAGGAAAGATAGCACGCAGCTATGTGGGAGGACAGCACTACTCAGGGAATTGGTGGCTGTTCTTCCAGCCCTCTCCTCTGAAGCCACACAACTCAGTCTATCCCTGAATGTCTCTGGTGTCCCCCCAGCTTGACTGGAATTCCTTGAGAGTTTTTTAAGGAAGACTGCAAAGAGTGCTCCAGCTGGTTGCCACTGAAAGATCCTTCCGTCAAGGGTACGCTGGGTGGGGATTGTCTGAGAGCCATCAGGGTGAGCCAGTGGAGTTCACCAGGCTGATGTAGATTCAGATTCAGCTGGTGGGGAAAGGACTCGACACAGGAACGATGGTGCCTATCATGAGGCTAGGACTCAACACGATGACATTGGTGGTGTCCCTCCAGCCCATGCATTAAAGCCACACAATTCTGTCTCTCCTGTATGTCCCTGGAATCCATGGAGCCCCTGTCCCTCCATCAGAGCCCAAGGTGAGTGCCTGTGAGCAAGGGTTTGTGGGATGGCCCTTTAAGAGAACACAGGATTTCAGCAGCTTACTGTCTTAAAGGGAAGGATGGAATCCCTTCTGATTTTCACAGCTAGTTATTATGTGGGTTACTCTTCCCGTCACTGGTGCTCCAGACTGGGGACTCCAGCATGGGGCTGAGACCCCTTGCTCCTCACGGGAAACCTCTGCAACTGAAATATCCCTCTTGATTCTCAACTGCCACACGTGGGCATAGGGCCAGCCTGTTTTGTCTCCACCCCTCCTACCAGTCTTAATGTGGCTTCTTTATATCCTTAGTTATCAGATTTCGGTTCAGCTGCTCTTCAGATGGTTATCCAGGTTGATTGTTCTATAATTTAGTTGTAAATTTGATGTACTCATGGGAGGAGGTGAGTACAGTGTCTACCTATTATGCCTTCTTGACCTTGTTACTTTAGCCTATACTTTTTTTTTTTTGGATTAATACTCCTGAACTATATACAGAACTTACTAAGTTTATGATATAATACACTAGCCAAAATATATGTATAGATGCCATTATTATATTTAATATACTTGGAAAAGTGGTTATAGTCCTAGATATTTTATGAAATGTTATAATGTGTTCTTATTAAACAATTAGGCATATATATAATCAATATAGCCAGTTTCCCACAATTAATTTTTATTTTTTCTCTCTTATTACACAAGTTATCCAGCAGCTTATATTTTCATATTATTAATATCAACTTTTCTTCCTTAGAGTAGAGAGTGGACAATATGTTTTTGTTGTTCAGTAAGGCTTCTTCTGGCAAAAAGGACTCAACTCTTCCTTTTGGTTGATTGAACTGATTCCATATGGTTTAGATGAATTGACCCCCCACTGGCTTCAGACTGGCATGTCACTCAGACCTGACCAACGAACACATACTGCATTCTTCTAGTCACTGCTTTGATTGGTTCAGGACTGAGTATGTGACGCAAATTCTGACAATCAGAATTCTAGGACCTTTGCTGGAGTTATTTAGAGTCCTATTAAATCCAATTAAAACACTGTTGACCATCTTTGTTACTACATAAGAACAATGTACTTGATAATAAAGCCAACAGAGAGAAAAGCCCAAGGAAAGGGATGTCTTCAGGACGACTGACTTTTAGATATGGGGCCTTTAAGTTAGGCAAATCAATACCTTTTCTTTTTTCTTTAAGCTAACTGAGTTAGATATTCTTATCTGCAAACAAGAAAGCCCTGACTAAGAGGGAGGAAAAGTTTGGAATTTTCAATGAACTTTTTATTTCACACTTAGAGGAAAAGCTTGAATTTCCAATAGTAAAGTTAGCCTTGATGTTTTACCTTAAAATTTTTAATCTGTAACCTTTGTCTTATGTTATCATACTAATAACTTTTTAATTAAATGAACACAAATATTGTTGATATTCGTCCTTTTCTTCTACCTTTTATCTCTCATCCTCCTTCCTACTCCCTGTCATTCTGTACATCAAATTTAGAGAATAAAGAAGGTTAACTCCCTTTAATAAAAAAGGCTATCTTACACCTTTCACTTTTATAACATTAGAATTTTGACAAGCTATACATTCAGGGGGGGGGGGGGAGACCTCTGTAACATATTTTTCACGGTCATTTTTAACATTTTTATTCTTTTAATTTTTTTTATTCTGTTGGACTGCTGCTTGATTGTCTAATAAAGTATTATTTTGCCAGCACCTTGTACATAATAGCAGGTCTCAGGCTAGTCTTAACATCTCAAGACAAAGTTAATTTCTCCCTACTTCTGTCTGCCTTTTTCAGACTCAGGAATTTAGAAGTAGGCTGAGCTGTATTAAATAACCTGCAATTATGATACCTAAACAATTGACATTAAAGTGTTTCAAAAGCTTCTTAATTGTGATATTATGCTCTTGATTTCTATTGAATCTTTTGAAAAAAATTCACTTAGAAGTGTCTGATTTTGTCTCTCAACCTTACAAGTCAGCCCTGCTGAAAAAAGTCTACAGATATTTAATCTAAAGAGTTAAATGCAGATGTACTCCACTTTTAAAATATTAAAGTTTTATATTTAATTACATAAAAATTAGTTTATAATGCATTGTTTGAATTCCCAATGAAATTCCTTAAGAGTTTGCTGAAATAGCAAGTTCTTTGAAGGATTATTTTATGATAATACCCTTGGTTTATTTTTCTCTATATGCACATATTAATTTTATCTGTTCTTGTGAAAAACTATAGATCAAAAAGGAAGTTTTGTTTTATTTAATATCTAAACAGATTTTCTTGAATGTTGATTGTGAACCAGGAATTTTTCTAAGTATTGTAATATCCCTTAAGGAACTCACAGTATAGACAAAGATACAGAGGAATAGATATCAGTGACAGTGTCCATGACATTTCTGTGTATGTGAAGAAAAAGAAATTATATGATCATCCAAGAAAATTAAAATGTAGTTTGGGGAAGAACACACACAGACGGTAAACAATAAAAACAATGCTATAGGACACATTTAAATGCTATTCTATAGTGCCGGCCTGGCTGTAGGGAACCAGAGAAAGGTGATATCACTTTCACTTGAGGGAGAACACAATTAGTAAAATTTAAATGTGCAGGTAGCAAGTGGCAGAGTATTTCAAGTTAGAACAAAGGTATATTAAAATACTCAGAGATGTGGAAAACCAGAAGGGATATTTAAGGAAGAGTGGTTTTACTTGACTGGCACATAAAACAATTGACAACTAAAATGTAAAGTTGGAGTATTTCTAAGATGAGAAGCTATGGAAAGAATGGTATGTTAAAAATTAATCTGGTGGTAGGTATATAAATATAAATGGAGAGAAATTGCCTAGAGAGAGGTTATTTTCTTTGAAGGTTATTATGGTAATATTTAGGGATGTTAAGAGGAAGCAAAACAGGATACTGTGAAAGGAATACAGGGACTTAATTGTAGGGAATCATTATGATGCTGGAGTTTATATATTTTTCTGGGTAAGTAAATATGAAAGAAAAATAGTAGAAGTAACATTAAAAGTCATTTCCAATAGTATCTAGTTTAGTGTATTAGAGAATGGTATTTATGAAGCTATGGCTAGAGTCAACTTCATGCTCTAAAGCTTCCACAACTACCAACCATATTCTTAGGTTTAGGTGTTCCTCATCCACACATGCCACTTTTCTCAGTAAGAAGCTGTAGTATGAATAGATCTAGCTAAATATGACAGCCTTTGGACAATAGAAAATGATGTCAGTTCACATGCAGAATCATATAATTGGTTTATTTTACTAAATAATTATATTTTCAAAAACAAGGTACAAGGCATATTACTGTTTCTTTAATGATAGTAGAACTACAATTATTATCTATATCTACCTAATAAAAGAATAATGTGCTAATTGACTGTACCTTTGCTACACCCACCAACCAATCAGGAGTGAGTATGCAAATCAACCCAACAAAGATGGTGGGTTAATTTGCATACACAGATGCCAAGTGGCTGGGGGTGGGGCAGGATGCTTGCTTTGTCGCCATGGCGGTGATACAGGCGTTCCGCACCACCCCAGGCCACTCTGGGCCTCTGAGCAGTGTGGGAAGGCGGAGAGGCGGTGCCGGAAGCCAGGGAAAGGAAGGCCCATTCTGGCATGAATCTTCATGCATCGAGTTTCTAGTCCTATCTAATAAAAGGGTAATATGCAAATTGACCATCACTCCAACACACAAGATGGCCGCCCCCATGTGGACACAAGATGGCTGTCACAAGATGGCCAGCAGGGGAGGGCAGTTATGGGCAATCAGGCCAGCAGGGGAAGGCAGTTGGGATGGACCAGGCCTGCAAGGGAGGGCAGTTGGGGGCAATTAGGCCTGCAGGGGAGGGCAGTTAGGAATGACCGGGATGGCAGGGGAGGGCAGTTGGGGGGGACCAGGCCTGAAGAGGAGGGCAGTTGGGGGGGGGTGGGGACCAGGCCAGCAGGAAGGGCAGTTGGAGGGTATCAGGTCTGCAGGGGAGGGCAGTTGGGGGGGACCAGGCCAGCAGGGGAGAGCAGTTAGGGGCGACTAGGCTGGCATGGGAGGGCATTTAGGGGTGACCAGGCCAGCAGGGGAGCAGTAAGGTGTCAATCAGGCTGACAGGGGAGTGGTTAGGGGGTGATCAGACTGGCAGGCAGAAGAAGTTAGGGGCAATCAGGCAGGCAGGCAGGCAAGCAGTTGGGAGCCAGCAGTCCTGGATTGAGAGAGGGATGCCCGACTGCCTATTTAGGCAGTCGGGCATCCCTTGAGGTGGCCCAGATTGAAGATGGTGCAGGCTTGGCTGAGGGACACCCCGTGCATGAATTTCGTGCACCCGGGCCTCTAGTATATATATAAAAGCCTAAACAACCGAACAACTGAACGACTGGTCGACTGGTTGCTATAATGCGTACTGACCACCAGGGGGCAGATGCTTAATGTAGGAACTGCCCCCTGGTGGTCAGTATGCTCCCACAACCAACCTCCTGCAGCTGGCCAACCTCCCGCGGCCCTTCCCCCTGGCCAGCCAGTCGGCCCTGATCAGCCCTGATCAGGACTGGACAAGACACCCCATCAGCCCTGATCGCCCCCAGTCCAAGGGACCCTACCCGTTCACGAATTCGTGCACTAGGCCTCTAGTGCCAATATAATTAAAATTAATGATATATTAATAAATTATGAAATGTTCTCCCATGCAGTGGGCTTTCTTGTTGTTTTGTTGATTATTTCTTTTGCTGTACAGAAGCTTTTTATTTTGATGTAGTCCCAATTGTTTATTTTCTCTTTAGTATCCATTGCCCTAGGAGCTGTATTGGTGAAGATGTTGCTTCAGCATATGTCTGAGATTTTGCTGCTTGTGGGTTCCTCTAATATTTTTATGGGGGGTGGGCGGGCAATGTGGGGGGGTGGGATAAGGACACATATGTAATACCTTAATCAATAAAGAAAAAAAAGGATAAAATTAATATTATAAACAAAAGCCGTTGTACACACAAAAAAAATAAACAAAAAACCAGTAGCTGAAGTTCTTCTTCAAAATAAAGCCACTTAAATAAAGGAAATGACAGCTCTAAAAAAATATTAAAAAAAATTTATGAAATGATAATGTAGTTCTTAGAATTCTGTCATTGGAAAATTTTTAGCCTATTGTATAACATAATTTTTCTTTATTGGATAATATGATAACTATATATTTGTAATTGAAGAGTTATTTCATTTTGAAGCATGGAAGAGTTAAATCCTTAAAAACACTCTGGTTGAAATTTCATAGGTATTCTGATCGTGAAAGAGTACTTTCCAACAAATCTTGAGGAATTCCTCTTGGGGCCTTTTTTACAACCCAAAGCAAAATTTTTCTCACTTGAATTTTTTTCTAATCTTTTTTTTAACTCTTGAGAAACTTATCTAATGACTTTAATTTAAAAATGTTAACTTCCTATTGGGTTTTAATGACAATGTCAGTTTTAGAATAGTTCTTGGTTTCTTAAAAGAAGACAAAGGTTAATGAATCCTGTAAGAGCTAAGTAAATGAGTTTTGCTAATTTTTAACAAGTAGATAATTTCTGAACTGTAGGATACATATAGCTATACAGCTATAGTTATATAAATATAGATTATAGCTATAGTTATATATAGATTATAGATATTGTGTGTGTGTGTGTGTGTGTGTGTGTGTGTGTGTGTGTGTGTATCCGTGAAAGGCCACATGTGTCTGGAGCTACTCCATATAATGAAGCAAGCAAAGCTGTGTGGGGTGGATATATAAACTAGCATTATGTTTATGTGACTCATGCATGCATATGTTTATTTCTATGTGTGATTATTTGAATTCCAATTCCCACATTGAATATTTTTTCTTTTAAAAATATACAATAAAATCTAGTGCCAAGAAAAATCGACTTCTAGAGTTTTAAAGTTTGCAATATCAAATACCCTCCAAAATGTTGGAAAATATTCATACCGTGGGTAAATTTTGTCTTTAATTTTAGATCAGGTTATCAACCGTTATATTAAAACTAATATATAGCTACATACTATAGAATATGCTGTTTGTGAAAGATTGACATTAAGTCCTGATTTCCTCTTTGGGTTTAACTCTTTGAGTTAGCTGTTATTAGATTATGAACATAAGTTATCTTCTGCCATTACACCAGTATCCCGTAAGCAAGTTGAAAGGTACAGGAACACCAGAAGGGCCTGGCCATGGACATAGAGGAAGAATGCAGTGGAGGAGCAGTGAAGAGGAAAAGGCAGATACTTTTTTCCCCGAAACAAACACAGATTCTGAGTATATTGTGAGACCAGGGTGAGGAAGATTATTTGACAGTGAGAGGGATCAGTTGCAGTACTCAACATTATAAAACATTTCCCTCACTCACAGACTTACTTATGGACAACTGTCAGTTCCTACAATATACCCAATTTTGTTCTGTATTTGATGGTGAACCATGGTGAACAAATATGACAAAGGAGGGCTTATGTCTCATTGAAGGGTCAAATGTAAACATGTTCACACCTAGAAGTCTGTGGAATATTATGAACATTTGTACTTCAGCAAAATTACTGGGAACATGGAGATTGGAGGGTCCATCTTTTTGTAAGATTGCCACTTAGACCTGTGGCCTTAGATGGGTTACTTAAATTGTTAGCCTTAGTGGGGTAATCATACATCTGTCTCATCAGATTATTGTGAGGATAAAGTCTAATAAATATAAAACATTAAGCACAGTGACTGGGACATAGTAAATGTTAAACATGCTATCCCTTATTATCATGATCACCACTATTATTATGAAATTTTATTATTCTTTCCTGATGAGGAAAGCTTTATGTACTTTAAATTTATAACTAGAATTAAGAAACATAACTTGGAAGGGCAAGAAACAAATAAGTATAGATTTAAAGATATAAAATTTTAGAGATTCAAGACATAAAAACTATACTATTGGTTTCAACATTATTTTTAAAATGTAACTGAATTATCACTACATACATGGATCATGGTGTTTTCCAAAATTAAATATTAAATTAGATGTTTATTTTCTTCTACTTTATTTATTTATTTTAAATCTTTATTGTTGAAAGTATTACATATGTCCCCTATTTTTTCCCATTGATTTCTTCTAGCCCACCTCCGCCCCCTGCCCCAGGCCTTCACCACACTATTGTCTGTGTATTTTCCATTATTGCATTGTTTTCATGTAAGAAAAAACAAGTACATTTAATGATGGCATCATTAAAGACACAGCATATTTAACTGAAAACATAAATGAGTTATTTATAATATTTGCATACATTTGTGCCATATATATTCTTCTTTTCTAAGTTTTAAGTAATGCTGTCTTGCAATTGCATATTAACCTTATAATTATATACAAGATATGCAATTAAATGCTCCCCTAAAATTAGCAATTATAAACTTTCCTGCATATATAGTAGCTTCTAAAATAATGTAATGCACTTGCAGAAATATCTACTATGTTGTGTGTTGGTTTTCTGCTGTTCAGCAAAGGGATAGAGTGGGGAAATAATTTCACACTGCATATAATGCATCTGATATGAAGGGAACTTGAAAATTATTTAGTTACAGATTTCTCTGACCAGGCTTGCAAAGTGGCATATATTATGTTAATGGGCAAGCATTTGAAAATGAATTTGAATATTAAATGCACTAAGTTTGGGTTCTGACATGAAGGAAGACATAGTTGAGATACAATTTACAAACAGGTTCTTGTTAACTCTTTCTTTGCTATGGCTCACAATCATGCTTTGTGCTTAAAAATTATACCGTCTTGTAATTTTTTCATCACTGAAAATTCCATAATATTGAAAACTATTAGACTATACAAATGAAGTTCTATTATAGTATTAGATTTTTCAGCCAAATTCTATGCTCAGTTGTGCTCCATGTTGTTCAGTGAAAAATAGTTGCTTATTCATTGAAAGTTGTAAGTAGAAAAGAAATGAGCAACATCAATCACTGTATTAATGGTATACTATATTTTCTAGCTTTCATTTGTAAAGTAACACATTGGAGTTGGCATATATAGGAATGTATGCTACCAAGCCACCATTATATATTCAACTGAAATATCTTGTCTTCAAGTTCACGCACAGATCACAAATTTACTACTACTGAATTCATAGTGTTTAAATCCACAGAAAATGAATAGTTAATAGTAAACCTTTCCACCAAAGCATATTTTTATTGGAAGAGCAAAGCATTACAGTACACCGGATGTTTTAGGTCATTTATTTTGTTTTTGCTCTGGGTCATTTTACAAAAGCACTTCTGCTCTCTAGCGTTAAAATGAGAGCCACTCTACTCCCTAGATATTACCCAGCAGCACTTGGGGGCTCTTAATGATTAATACCATCACCGTCCAGCCACAAACCTTTCTGCTGCAGATAATGCCAGGCAGCAAGTGCGCTTGACACTTTTAATGTATAATTAAGTAGGAAAAGTCAGCACTCAGTATGCAAATTTTTCAAAATGATAAATGATGCCATACAGCAGTAGGGATTGATTTGGTGTAAATGAAACTAATTAAGGAAATGTCAAACATAATTAATAAAACAGGTTTAAGCTGCAAAACATTGTCAATTGAATGAATGAGGAGGCATTGGCTCCCATTGTTTCTGCTTTATTTAGGGCTTGTGTTTAGCTTGTACTCTGTTCCTAAATGCACTTTCGCTACCTCACACCCTCCACCACCAATTCCCAGAGAGGGGGAAAATAAATTTGCTTGTCTCTCCACTGACTGCAGAAATTAATTGCAGAAATCTTGTCCCATCCAAGTGTTACATTCACTCACAGGACATTAACATAACTAATTTGAAAGAGCCCAAATGACTGCATAATAGAGCACTGTCAGTATGCCTGACAGTCTTTGGTCATACCAAATTAGCTTGGTTTTCTAATTGAAATTTTTTTCCTTGGACTCTTTTTATAATTTTTTCCTCAGCTATTCATTTTTGATAAGAACAAAGGTTTTATAATTTACAAAAGAGTGCTTGACCTATAATTACTAGGAGGAAATTAGGGGAGGTAGAAAAGTCAGATTTAGTCCTGGTAATGATGCTAGAGACCTTACTCCCTCTAGGGAACCCGAAGAATAATGGAATCTTCTATTTTTACGGGCGACCTGTGCACTGGTGCTGACTCTAACTGTGAATCCACTTTACTTTGCAGATCACTTGCTTAACACTAAAAGTGCCAGCAGAATGGCAGGCCATTACTCCAAATGTCATTCAAACCAGTGCCATTTCAAGTGCCCTTCCTGCTCAAAGAGTGAATTGAAGAACATCTGCCAGTCCTCTTATCTCACCCTAATACATCTTCCATGTAGAGTTTTATGTAACTTAATTTGTGAACCATTTGTGTAAATAAGGGTGGGAGAGGATAAGAGGTTTGTCAAGAGTAGAAAATTCAAAGACTGGTAAAATTATTTGAACTGGAATCCAATGGTTCTGGATTTTAAAATCATGTCACCTGCATGCTATGAATGTAATCTTATCATACCTGATAATGGTTTTCAAAAGTCTGCTAATACTATCTCCTTAATTTAGAGATCTTTTCTCAAAAGGACAGTTTCCTTTTGAGTATGTCATAAGAATGGAATCAGTCCATTCTCTTTACACTTTAAATTATGAGTTATAAACTCAATATGATATTTCAGATTAATTGGGGAAATTGTATAGAACTGAAGCTATAGTTTGCACAGAAGGCAGATGTGATATATACACTCTCTTAATCCATTAAGTTTCTGCTGAGTAGATGGGTGGAGATACAAGTGAAGAGGCATAGTTATATTTACTTAAAGTTTTGTTTCTAGAAAACACTATATTTCAATGGCTTCTTTAATTTGGTTCTACAAATATAGTAAAGTATATTTATATCTTATATGAGATTGTAAAGATTCTTGACTTTGAACTTTCTATTCTTGTGGGGCTCATTTCTAGATGCCATCCAACACATCCTCTTGAGTTATTGAATATTACACACATCTATTAATTTTACAGCATTGATTGATTACATTGTTCTTTACCAGGATATATGTCTTGGGTTCTTTGTTATCTTCTATGTTGTGAGCAACTGAAAGGCAAGATGAGTTTTCATTTTATACTTCACCTTTAAATGGAATGGGTATGGAATAAATTAGTAGGGTTCATAACAAATAATTTGCTTCATCTCCCTTCTAAAAAGGACACAAATAAGAACTTCAGGTTTATTTTATTCAACAGGTACATCTATAATTTTGGAGGGCCTCTTGGATGCACATTGCATATGCCTAATTCTAACTTCCCCCCAAATTGCAAAATGTTAATTAAGGAGTTCATTGTCACGTAAAACTGAGAAGTCTAGGTCAGTTTTTCAGAAAAACAGTCTTTAGGCATAGGTAAATACAGTGGCTTAAATAATGTCATCAGGACCTGGTATTTCTGTCATTCTCCTCATCTTTTAGCTCTGCTTTCCTCTGTTGAATTCATCTCCATCTTGTGGGTTCCAATAGCTCCATGATTAAGATTACATCCATCATAACAATTCAGTGCAATGAGAGATAGCTGTTTTCTAGGCACTTAAATAATGTCTCAGGATTAGCTCTCATTGAACCATGAAGAGGGATGTACTCATTCTAGAATCCATTGCTAGTACCAGGAATAGGGAACACTTTGAAGATCCAGCCTTGAACTTTATACCTACCCTAAAACCAAATTAACTGAGAACGGGGGGTGGGGGGCGCGAGATTCCTCAAGGAAAATCATGGTGATTTTTTTCAAAGGAAAGAAAAACTGAGAAAGCAATGGCAAAAGCAATAGATAGACATTCCAAGAGTATACAGTACAGTTTCTAACAACAGAACATATACCAGTATAGACTTCTTATTCACTCTAGAAGTTACTGACTTAATAAAAAATGGGAAAATGTGAGTGTTTTATTTTGTGTGTGTGAGTGAAAGGATTGTTTTTTAATGCTTATGACTAATTCCTTTACTAGAGGTTGTAAAAGCACAATGCTAATTTTTTGGCTGTTAATACTTTGGCATTTATGATTGAACAAAGGGAAACATGGCTTTTGTACATTTCATTTGAAATAAATTTGGGTTTATAGATGAGTTGCAAATATAGTATAGAGAATTCACTGTACCCTTCACAAATCTTCCCCAAATATTAACAACTTACATAACCATGGTAGAGTTAGCAAAACTAAGAAATTAACATTGTTGCAATGATATTAACTAAAGTATAGACTTTATGTGGTTTTTACATTTTTTTTCATGGTTTTATCATTTCTGATATTTAATACAGGACACCATGTTGCATTTAGTCATCATGTCTCTATAGTCCTGTCCAATCTGTGATAGTCCCTCTCTCTTTTCTTGTCTTGCATGACCTTGACACTTTGGAAGAGTCTTGGTCATGTTTTATAGCCATTTGAATTCGTCTGATGTTTTCTCGAGAATAGATGTTATGTGCTTTTGGAAATATATCACAGGGGCAATGTGCCCTTTTCACTGCATCATATCAGAGCCCTCAATTTCAACTTGATTTTTTGCTGGTGATGATAACCATGATCACTTGGTTAAAGTACTATCTGCCAGGCTTCTACCTGTACAATTATGGTTTTACCTTTCCATATTCTATTTGTTATAAGTGAGTTACTAAGTCCAGGTTACACTTGAGGGGAGGAGAAATAATGTCTACTCCTTCAGAAAAGGATATCAAACAATCTGAAATATATGTTAAAACCATCATATTAACACAAATAATTTGGGAGGATATCTAGAGACCAAGCAACTATCCTGTTTCTCCTTAACATTTTGCTCACTAACAATATTAGCATTCATCAATGAATATTGCCTATTGCAATTATTACTGTGGTGGCTTCATGGTTTTCCTCATTCCTTATATATTATTTTTAATTCTTCTGTAAGAAAATTTTAGTCCTCAATTTATTTATTTATTCAAATATTTATTTATGTAAGTCTGATGAAGTAAAATAGATTTGGAGGAATCAAATTAACAGTTTTAAGACTTATTTTATAGCTATAGAGATCAAGACAGTGTGACATTGGTAAAGGGACAGACACTCTATAAAAGAAACAGGAAAAAACAAATAAAATCTCAGCCTAAACCTCATACCTTCTATAAAGATTCACTCAGAATTGATTATGGATCTAAATAGAAACTATAAAACTTTTAGAAGGAAATATAACAGGGACTGTGTGGTTTGGCAGTAGATGAAGTCTTAAATATGACACTGAAAGCATGATCCATAAAAGAAAAAGATAAACGAGACTTTTGTCAAAATTAAAAACTTGTTATGTGAAAGATACTTTAAGAAAATGAAGACAAGCTAAACATTGGGTAAAAATATTTGTAAATTTTATATCCAACCATATTCAGAATATGTGAATAACTTTCAAAATTCAACAATCAGGAAACAAACTATACATTTAAAAATTGGTCAGAACACTTGAAAAAACACTTGTTGTAAAGAGATACCATGATGGCAAAAATCATATGTTCAACCTCATTAGTCATTAGGGAAAGGCAAATTAAAATAAGATACCACTCCACAACTCAGAGAATGACTAAATTTAAAAAAAATACTGACTCTCCTAAGGGCTGGCAAGCATTCAGAGAAAGTGGAGACCGTATAATCGCTGATTGAAATGCAAAATGATATAGCCACTCTGAAAATTTTGGGCAGCTTCTGATAAAGTTACACATAACACTTACCATATAACTCAGCAATCCCTCTCCCAGGTATATAGTCTAGAGAATTGAAAATCAATGTCCACACAGGTATCTGTGCAAAAATGTTTATAGTAGCCTCTATTCATATATTTGCAAGCACAAAACAAAACAAAAAAAACAATGGAAAAGAACCCAGATGTCCTACAATGGGTGAATGGATAAATAAACTGTGCATATTCATACCTTTGGACTAATCAGCAACAGAAAAGAACAAACTGCTGATATAGTAGCACCCTCTTATCTGAAGGAGATACCTTCCAAGACCCCCAGTGGATGCCCGAAACCACAGATAGTACCAAACTCTATATATACTAAATGTTTTTCCCATACAGACATACCTACTTGTTTTTCCCATACAGACATACCTACTTGTTAGGCTCAGCAAGAGCTTAACAGCAATTATTAGTCATAAAATAGAGCAATGAATAGGCTGTAATAAAAGCTATGTGAATGTGGTCTCTGTCTCTCAAAATATCTTATTGTACTGTACTCACCCTTCTCCTTCTTGTGACATGTGAGATGATAAAATGTCAAGCCTATTCCTGAATCTGTGTAACCATCTCTTTTTTTGCAGTATATGTCTTGGTGTCACCCATTTCAGGGATCCATTGTTAAAGCCTTTGTATAGGCTCAATGCTTTCTGATGCAACACATTGCTGTCAGTTGGAACATGTTTTCCGTTCATGTCTTCTACCCCCAAATTTAATACCTTTTCCATCTTAACTAAGCACTTATGCACTGTGGCTGTAACTTTTGCAGTTTGAGGTGTGACAGCAAAACTAGCACAGATTTCTTTTTCCTTTTTCACAATTTCACAGATAGAAGATTCGTTCTTACCATAGATCTTAGCAACTTCAGCATACGATTTTTTCCCCCTTAACATTGAGAACTATCTTTATTTCACTGAAAGGAAGTACTTTACGGATTCTTTTTTGGCCTATTTGAGTTGCCAGCATCTCTACTATTGCATTTTGGGGCTACTGTTAAATAAAATAAGGGTTACATGAACACAAGTACTGTGATGCTAAGACAGTCCGTCAGATAACTGAGGCAGCTACTAAGTGACTAACTGGTGGGTGGCTGTATCGTGTGGATACATTGGACACAGGGGTGATTCACGCCCCGGGCAGAATGGCGTGGTGCAGTGTGAGATTTCATCATGCAATTTGACAGTTATGAATTGTTTATTTCGGGAATTATTCATGTAATATTTTCAGACCTTGGTTGAGAGTAGGTAACTGAAACCAGGGAAAGTGAAACTGCTAAGTGTGAAACCATGGATAAGTGGGGGGAGGGGCTACTGTCTGTGCAACAGCTCAGGTGAATCTCATAGGTATGAGGCTGAG
This sequence comes from Eptesicus fuscus, assembly GCF_027574615.1. Lineage (NCBI taxonomy): Eukaryota > Metazoa > Chordata > Mammalia > Chiroptera > Vespertilionidae > Eptesicus > Eptesicus fuscus. The sequence goes on along the minus strand of NC_072476.1, from coordinate 61,919,704 downwards.
TGAAAAGCCAGTTTCTGAAGATTATATACTGTATGATTCCATTTGTATGACATTTCAGAAAGAAAAAAAGACAAATTATAGTTTCAAAGAATAGACCAGTGGGTGCCAGATATAGGGTCAGGAGGGAAGTGGCTAGAGAAGGAGAGCACAGTGCTGTGATGAAACTGTTCTGTGTCTTGATTGTGGTGGTGGTTACACAAATCTGTGCACATGTTAAAATTTATTCAACTGTACAGGAAGAGAAAAAAGTCAGTAGTACCCTAGCCAGTTTGGCTCAGTGGATAGAACATCGGACTGCAGACTGAAGAGTCCCAGGTTTGATTCCGGTCAAGGGCACTTGCCCGGGTTGGGGGCTGGATCCCCAGTGGGGGGCGTTCAGGAGGCAGTCAATCAATGATTCTCTCTCGTCATTGATGTTTCTATCTCTATCACTCTTCCTCCCTCTCTGAAATCAATAAAATATATTTTTAAAAAGTGAGTAGTATTGCAGGAAAATTCTAAGTATAAAAATTAAAAAATAAAATCAATGCAGACTTGAGGATAATGATCTCATTCCTTGTTAAAATCCAACACTATTTTTATTTATGTATTTTTGCTCCAATTGTTTCAGCTGTGACTATTTGGGACCCCTTTCAGAGCTCCTGTGTAAATGTGATTTTAATTGGCATTGTTTCTGAAGATTTTATCAATGAGATTCTAACCTTAACTGAAAGGTCAAGAAAGGGTGATTAATTGTATAATTGTTCATTGGAAAATGATTAAACTTCTGATTACTCAATTCTATTAGAGATAGCATATGATTGGTATACATTAGTTTCTAATAGATTACTTACTTTGATATACATTCTTGTTTTATAATAAATGAATTCATATTTTCCATTTCAAGGTATATATTGATTTGTACCATTTTTCTTTTTAGCCTCACAGGACTCTCTCTCTCTCTTTTTTTTTTTTTTAAACTGATTTTTCCCCTAGCTAGTGCACTGAATAGGTGGATGCTTATTTGAGATACAAAGGAATATATTACTGACAATTATGTAACATTATTTGATTAATTTATCAAAAGCAGAAAATATCTTTGTGCTTTCTACCAGGAATTGATATCAATATTTAAAAGGATAACTAAGGACTACATAAAGCAGGGGTCCTCAAACTTTTTAAACAGGGGGCCAGTTCACTGTCCCTCAGACCGTTGGAGGGCCGAACTATAGTTTAAAAATAAACTGAACAAATTCCTATGCACACTGCACATATCTTATTTTGAAGTAAAAAAACAAAACGGCAAAAACACCGGCATGTGGCCCGCGGGCCGTAGTTTGAGGACGCCTGACATAAAGCATTGGTTTAGCATTGGTTTTGGTAATTACATCATTATTTCCTTTACTTAGTAATTAGAATACTTAATGACATACCTACTAAACAATTATGCTACAAAGTAATATTTTTAAGTAAAACATTTAACATAATTTGACAGAAAATTATTTGATAGAATATTTTTAAAGAATAATAAAACTTCCATGTGCTCTCGGGACAATATACTCTTGGAAATAGTGTAAACAATTCTAGGTATAATCAAAATGCATTTCAGACTTGCAAATAGATTTCTGATGCCCTAGAATCTCAGAAGGCGGGGAGGGTGGTTGGGTGGGAAGAGATCAATCAAGGAACTTGTATGCATATGTGCATAACCCATGGACACAGATAATAGGGTGGTGAAGGCCTGGGACGAGGTGGGGAGGGCAAGTGTAGGCCAGAAGAGGTCAGTGGAAGAAGGGGGGCATATGTAATACTTTCAACAATCAAGATTTAAAATAAAAATTTTTAAAGTATAAGCTAATCATTATACGAACCTATCATTTTACCTAAAAAGAGAAAAGGAGAAACATTTCTGGATATGTGTGAAGGACTGTGTGTAAAAATGCTGGCCTCCTAGAAGGTGGACTTGTGTGGCCTAGATGCTATATATCTTTTGGACTTTCAGAAGGATTGCTATTTGTGGGAATTGAACCTGGTATGGTTGCTACAGGCTATGAACAACACAAACATACACAGAGAAATAGTTTAATTGATGTTGATAATAAGTGGAAATTGACCCCAAGGCAAGCAGAAAATAGCAAGGACAGAGGTTCCATTTTTTATACAATAATGAATGTGTTTTAATGTCATAATGTTTTGATTATCCACTATAAACAATAGTAGTAATAGCTGTAACAAATCAAAATAATATCAGCTTTACCTGAGTCACTTCCTACCCTTCATCTACTTCCTGGTATTACCATCTTGTGTGAGGATTTTTAAAAAGTAAAATATATGTCAGGTGCATTAAATAGTTAAAATGAACATTAAAAAATTTAGGAAGTAATGGAATAGAATAATTAATAACTCTGTAGTGAAATAACATTTTTATATTTTGGAATTATTGGAAGTTATGATGAAATATGTGTGCATATTGATCTCCGGCAAAATATAGAAATAAAACCTAAATGATAATATTATATGTTATAGATATCTTTCTCAATATGATGATAATAATGTATATTCAAATTTGTAATAAAGATTCAAGATTCCAAATAAATTAGTGGGCAAACAATATGGTAATTTATAAAAGAGGAAATAAAATTGATAAATGAGGTAAATATCAGCATCTCTAGTTATCAAAGAAATGTAAAATCTTAAGATATTGTTCTACACAGTAAAATGAACAAACAAAACCCAAAATATTCAATGCTAGTGATACTGCAGAGAAATTGCCATATTCATTCATTACTGCTAACTTAGTAATTTTGCAGAGACTTTCTGAAAAACAATATGGCAAAGAAGTTTAGTAGACTTAAATACTACATTTTCATTCCTAGTTTTGTCCCAAGTAAAGGCAGTTTCTTTGGAAAGGACAAAAGTGCTAGGAAAAATAGAAGGCAGCAGGAAGAGAGGAAATACAAGATTGATTGATTCCATAAAGGAACCTATAGGCATAAGGGAGCAGGGCTGTTGAAAACAGGGCATTGTGGACATCACTCATTCATAGAGTCTCCAGGAGTAGGGGCTGAATTAATGGCAAGTAGCATACAATCAATAAACAGAAGCCAAGTATCCTCAAATATGTTCATGTAGCTTTAATAATTGTAGCAAATCATGAATAAAAGTATTCAATACTGATATATTTTACTAACACATAGTACAACAAATATATGTGCATACATACATATGTGTGCACATTTGTATGTATACTAGAGGCCCGGTGCATGAAATTCATGCACTGGGGAGGGTGTCCCTCAGCCCAGCCTGCACCCTCTCCAATATGGGACCCCTCGGGGGATGTCCAACTGCAGGTTTAGGCCCGATCCCTGTGGAATCGGGCCTAAACCTGCAGTTGGACATCCCTATCACAATCCGGGAACACTGGCTCCTAACCGCTCACCTGCCTGCCTGATTGCCCCCTAACTGCACCCTTGCTGGCCTGATTGACACCTAACTGCTCCTCTGCAGGCTTAATTGTCCCCAAATACCCTCCCCTGCTGGCCTGATCACCCCCAAGGCTTTTATTAGTGTAGATATGACCCTGCACAGAAAATTTTACTAACCCTGCTTTACAATAAGGGCTTGATGATTGAATCATTAGGACCAGACACCAAGATTTCCTTTCTTTGAATAGTGGAGGGAACAATTATCTTGTCTTTAAGTTGCCCCGAAATTAAAATGAGATAATGACTTAGAAAAGTATAAAAGCACCATATAAAGACAATTCTTTAAAATGAAAAACACTATTTTTATTCTCCCCTTCCTTCCTTTACAGCTTTTATTTAAACTTTGAAATTTATAAAAATTTCACTCCAATTTTCATTTCTTTACATTCAATATTATTTTGTATTGGTTTCAGGTTTTATATTAGTTACAGAATAGTGGTTAGACAATCATATACTTTACAAAGTGTTCCCTGATATTTCTAGTACCCACCTGGCATCATACCATCATTACAACACTACTGACTATATTCCCTATTTAAGTGACAATGGGTTCACAGGTTCCTTTCAGTCTTTCTTTTGTGTTGCTCGTCCTTCCTTTTCTTTCTCAATTCTTCCCTCATTTTCTTTATATAGTATCTCAATTGGCCATCAAAGCTCAGTGAAGGCACTGGGACACGCTTCATCCATTTTACAGACCAGGAAACTGAGGCCAATTCCAGTTGGCTGTGGAACCTGACTCAGCACACAGGAAGCCCTCAGAGCCATGCTCTTTGTGCTTCCTAAGGGGCAGCCTCCCAGCAAACAGAACAAACCTTCCAGTCAGGCTTCCGAGCCTCTTTCTCAAGCACCTCTTCATTGCGGATGCTCCACATTCTTTCCTCTCCCCGTCCCCTGCCCCCCCATTCTTTACTGCCCCTGCTTCTCCAGAGCAGGTGGAAGGCTTCGCACTCACTGCCTAGGTATGCTCTGCCATGGGGCAGGGTGTGGCGAGCTTGCTTTTGGGTCAAGGCAGGAGCAGGAGTCACTGCCTCTGAAGTGTGAAGGCCGCCTGAGAAAGGCCGGTTAGCACTGGGAGCTTCTCTGAATCACATCAGTCAGTCCAGTACCCTGCAGTGCAGCACCCCTCCACTGAGGTGGCACCACCCCTCAACCCCCGCCTCAGGGGTGAGGGTCCTTGCCCCTCTGCCGGGAGTCCTTCCATGCCTCTTGATCCCTGGCTGGGCACTAGTACCCACCTGGCATCACACCATCATTACAACACTATTGACTATATTCACCCGCTCTTGGGGCCACTGCAGAACCTCTGTCTCTCTGCAGATGAGGCAGATCCCCTTGGTCTCCGCGAAGCTATGAAATCTGTGGCCAGAGGCCAGGTCTGGGTTTCAGCAACCCCATGCCTGCAATGTTCCCAGGGACCCCCAGGAGCAGCTAGGCGGGTCCAGCCTCGCCTCCCCGGGCGGCGATGCTCCCAGGGACCCCCAGGAGAAGCTAGGCGGGTCCAGCTTCGCCTCCCCAGGGCGGCAATGCTCTCAGGGACCCCCGGGAGCAGCTAGGCGGTCCGGCCTCGCCTCCCCGGCGTGGCATTGAACCCGGACCCCTCCTGTGCCTTCTGGTGCTGCCCACCCCACCGCCTCCCCGGCCATGGCCTGTTACCTTGTGGGCAGTGTCTGGTGCTGCCCGCAGGGCCTACTCCACTCCCGATGGACCCGTACCCCCGGAAGCAGGCCATGGTGCTGCCCGCCCTGCCTTCATATGCAAGTTAACCGCCATCTTTGGTGGGTTAATTTGCATACTCACTCACTCTGATTGGCTGTGGGCATAGCGAAGGTACAGTCAATTTACATACTTGTCTATTATTAGGTAAGATGTGTATATCCATTAGTATAAATATGAAGGAAATGTGGAAAAATTTATGTTTATGAAATAAGCTGGATGAAAACAGTCTTAAATGCATTAATGTTGCAGATATAGAAACATATGTGTCACCAATTATTGACAATGGGTAGTAAATAGTTGAACTGCACAAACTAACCAACATTAATTCATTGGCTTGTTAATCTGTTAACATAACAAGGTAATACATTTATTTACCCAGATCTCTGCCTTTCTGCTTATCTAAACTACCTGCTATAAAAATACTATCATTGATATCCTGACTATATACGAAAGTAATGTATTGACTTAAACTGAATGACTAAATTTTAAAAAATGATTATTAAGTTGAAAATCATAGTATCAACTTTGGGCACCATACTAGGTGATGTATATTTCAATCTGGCAGGCTTTTCTTTAACTCAAATGTTATACCTTAATATCAGGCATTGAATCCAAATATAGGGTTTGTTTTCATTAAGATGATAGTGAATTTTAAAGTAGACCGAAGCATGATTTTTTAACTCTAAAGCATTCTATTGATTCACTTATTTACCCGTTTTCAATATAAATATTTCTTGGGTCTCCAGTATGTGCTTGAAACTGCCTCTGTCATTACTGAGCACATACTTTTAGAGAAGAAAGGCAGTTGCCACGGACTCCTTGGTGGCCTGCCTGGACCCTCTGGGAACCTTTATACTGTGCCTATTCCTAATTGCCATAGTAGAATATTGTGGTAATGACTTACAGCTGTAACTTTTTCTAAAATTGTGCTCTGAGGAGACTGGAGTCCTCTTGCCTGGAGATGCCCGGGAATTAAGCTCTGCGTCTCCAACTGCCTTTCGGCAGCCTGTATGCAAAGACTGACCGATGCTGCGTGTAAAAGTCCAATGGCCTGACTTCAAGGCAGGGTATACTCTGTGCGGGACACTTTATGTTTCAAAGCTCCCCTGTGTGATGAGTCTGAAGCTAAACTTCATCCCAACTACACCTTTGCTTAATGTCCTCCTCTTCCCTCACTCCAATACAGGTTTCTTCTGAGAGCCCCCTCTTAATAAGCTACTTGCCTCATGAATCCCATGTCAGGCTCTGCTTATAGAGGATCCAATCTAAGATGATGATTAAATAAGCAATTACAATTACATATTATGTGTGCTATGGATGATGAAGAAGGGTGAGGAGTAGAAAGCTCTGGGTATGTAACAGGGGTTTTATCTTAGATTAGAGGGTCAGGGCTATCTTCCCCAAGGAAAGAACATTTAAATTAAGACCCTGTGTCTTTTATCTACCTTGTTTTAAAGTAGCATGGCATGCATTTGAGAAGTGTCTGCCATGGCTGAGGTCTGTAGCTTTGATCGTGACCATCAAGAAAATAATCAGCCCATCTTATGACTGAGCCCTTATTCTCATTAGCTTCAAACTGGAAACACTGGTCACTGACGAGAGTGAAGCCACTTCACAGAGTGACAAGTTACTCAGGCACGATACCCATTTCTACACATTAGGAACTGTCTTTTTTTTATTTAAAAAAAATTCTTTATGGTTTAAAGTATTACATATGTCTCATTTTTCCCCCCATTGACCTCTCCCCAGCCGTTCCCACCCCCAAGCACATGCAATCACCCCCCTACTGTCTGTGTCCATGGGATATGCTCAGATGCATGCATACAAGTCCTTTGGTGGCTTTCTTATCCCTCCCCACCCCCAGGAACTGTCTTAGGAAACATCTGTGAAACTGTACCATTGAGCATGTCTTTCAACCTGCATGTGTATACACGTGTACATATAGTTCTCCACGTATGCATGTTTATTGTTAGCATTCTCATTTTGGTGATAAAAACTGGCCAGTAGAATTGGGGTGGTGGCCAAAATAATACTCTAGTTAGTACAGTTCTATTATGGGCCTCTAGAGCTATGCCTCTGTTTAATGTCCTAGAAATAATGCTTTCCTTAAACTAAACTGTGGAGTTAAAATCCACATTGTGAAACAGAGAAGTAGAGTATTGATTCTCATTTTAAGGCACCAATTCCTACTTAAGGCACTAATCACGAAGATCTTGGAGGAGAAAGGGGTACAACTTTAAAGAAAAAAGCCATATGCACAGCAGTTATGGTGACAAGAAATAAGAAGCTAAACAATCCTAATGGTTTAATTGCTATGGTGCACCATATACTAGAAAGCACAATTATATATAACTAGATGCCTGATGCACGAAATTTGTGCACGGAGGGGGTGTTCCTCAGCCTGACCTCCACACTCTCCAATCTGGGACCCCTTGGGGGATGTGTGACTGCCGGTTTAGGCCCTATCCCACGGGGGGGGCGGGGGGAGGGGATCCTGGCAGTCGGACATCCCTCTAGCAATCCGGGACAGCTAGCTTCTAACTGTTCACCTGCCTGCTTGCCTGATTGCCACTAACCCCTCTGCCTGCCGGTCTGATTGCCCCTACCTTGCCCCCCTGCCCACGTGATCAACCTTAACTTGCCCCCCTGCCAGCCTAATCGCCCCTACTGTGCCCTCCTGCCTGCCTGATCACCCCTAACTTGCCCGCCTGCCAGCCTGATCACCCCTAACTTGCCCGCCTGCTGGCCTGATCACCCCTAACTGCCTCTGCCTCAGCCCCCAGTCTGGCCTCCCTCTGTGAGAGGCAACCTGGTGGATCAGGGGAAGGCACCACCCCCATTACCCTGCTGCTGCTGATACTGTAGGCCTGAGCCTCAGCCCTTCGCAGCCGCTGTGGCTTTGTCTGGAAGGACATCCGGAAGACGTCCACTCTAATTAGCATATTACCATTTTATTAGTATAGATTTGGGAACCAATGCAACCACACAGAACTTAAAGAAAACCCATGTCCCTGGCCGGTTTGGCTTAATGGAGAGAGCATCGACCTGTAGACCGAAGGGTCCCAGGTTTGATTCTGGTCAGGGGCACATGCCTAGGTTGCAGACTTGATCCCCAGTAGGGGGCCTGCAGGAGACATCGGATCAGTGATTCTTATCATTGATGTTTCTATCTTTCTCTCCCTCTCCCTTTCCCTCTGAAATCATTAAAAGATTTATTAAAAAAAGAAAAAAAAGAAAACCCATGATCTTCACTTTGGGCTTTGTCATTTTACAATATCATTTGTGCAGTATTTTAACTTCCCTCAACTTTCCTTTACCCACCCTTAAAATGTAATTTATTTTGGGTAAGATGATCAGGAAAGTGATTCTAGTGGGTAGAAAGATTTTTTTGGAGGGAATGAGATCGTGAAAATATTTAAAAATTGAGCATGGTGATGGTTGTACCACTCTGAATTTACTTTAAAAATCCAGTTCATTGTACACTTTAGGTGACATGTACAGTATATGGGTTATATTTCAACAAAGCTGTTCTTTTATTTCTTTTTAAATAAAGACCAGTCTTATAATCAATTGCAGATGTTTTAAGAGCTCCCCCAGGATTTGCTTACTGAGTCCCAAACCATGGCTGTGACTCCCAGTTGTCTCCAGTCCTGGTGGATCTGGATGGTGTGGTTTGCAAAAGAGAAGGTGGCAAGAGGCTTGAGGAATTTCTGCAACCCCATCCCCCGGTCTCCTCATAGGGCACCAGGGCCATTTCCACTGTGCCAGCTCTCTGCTTCCTTTAACCTGTTGGGCAAAAGAATCCTGCATGCTCTGGCCAGAAAGTGCATTCTCTCTTAGGTGGCCCAAATGCTTTTTTTAAGGTCATTTTATGGATTCAAAGGAATAAACAGATGTGGAAAGCTATTGTCGAATTGCTTTTACATGGTTCTTCCAGTCTCGAGGGAAGTGAGATGTGGCTCTGAATTCATCCCAAAGGGTGTCTTTGGGCAAAAGCACCCAGAACGGCACAACTCCTGCAGGATGCCCTACACACTTCGCTGTCGGGACTCAGGGGAGCTTGAGGGTGAGCGAGGCGGCGGTGCCATCACAGGACCCGGGAGAAGGTTATGCTTTATACACTGCCCAGGCCACGTGGACTACAGCAGTACCCGCCCAGGTGGGCAGGGTGTTTCTGCTGTTTTGTTTTGGTGTGGCCTCCACCTCGTCAGCCATGGACCCACGCCTGCACTGAGACTGTGAAAGGCTTGATGGTCCTCCTTTTTGGTGGGTGATGGACGCACTCCCACCTCCTGGAGACTGGCAGTTAGACACTGGCAGCTTCTGAGATGCTCGTGGGGAGAGCAGGGCCCTAGGTCCAGAACAGACTCGGGCATCCTCAGCTAGGAGGCCTCCCTGGGCTAGGGGCCGCTGGCAGCTTGAAGGCCGGCCACGACCCCGATCGTGGCGGGGGTCCCCTCTGGGGCACTAGCCAGCCTGGGCTAGGGGCCACCTGCAGTTTGAAGGCTGGCCACACCCTTGATAGGGGTGGAGGTCCCCTCTGGGGCGCTGGTGGGCCTGGGCTAGGGGCTGCCCATGGTTTGAGGCTGGCCACGCCCCCAATCAGGGCCGGGGTCCCCTCATGGTGACTGTTTGTCCCGCTCCCTCAGCTCCCTAGCCTGCTGTTCAGTCGTCCATTTGGTCTTTTTGGTCGTTATGGACCCTGGCTTTTTATATATTAGGATTGTGAAGTGGTTAATTTCATGTCCCAAACACATTAAATGTTATTGATCAAAGACAATGATAAAGCCAATGATCTCTGTATTTCAATGTTTATAAGGCAAAATCAATTTAACAGACATGATTATATTTGAAATAGTTTTAAGGTATACAATTTGGTTTATCTATTAAAAGACATGTTTAAGAATTCTCTTTATGTCTATAAAGACAAAAACTTAAAAGTATCAAAAGACTTTCTGAAGATAGCCCAGGGACATTATGGCCATTGTAAGGATATATTTAGGTTCTCATATTCAAACATTATTTTAAACAGTAAAATTTATAACTTTTGAGAAAATAAGTAAAAATATTCCTAAGATTTGAGGACAATAAATTAAGCATCCAAATATGATGTTTTACAAGTTCCTTGGGAAAATTTATATTTTAACATTAATAGTTTTTTTCAGTATAATTATACCATAATATTTGGTTGATCTTTATTTAGACTTTTGAATTTCATAAGAAAATTTCAGATAAAATAATAGTCTATTATATAGCAGAATTTGAAAATGTATTGATAATGTTGTCTTTTTGGGGGATTTAACAGTAGATGAAATTTGTCATTGTTATTAGGGGCAAAAGTAATAATAGAAAACATTTTCCAAACATTTACAGGAGGAAATAGGGGAATGAAAATATTTGCACTAAATAGTGATTTAAATGCCATTATAAGTGGAAACTATGGTAGGTGTTAAATATGCAATTATTTTACTAAAGCTTCCTTTTAAAAAAAATCAGTTCAGCTAAAAGCTCTGTTATACCTCAACAAATTGTAAAACTAAAGGGCTCTTGGGTTTACAGCTCTTTGAAGGGAATAGACTAACCTAATGTTATACTTAGCCCCAAAGTAAATTAATTACTTAGGGCTTATGTGGTTTTCTGAAGGACACAATCATTCTGGAGATGGGAGTTGTTTATGTGAAATGGTATATTAAAGTCAGAATCTAGGCAAGAAAGTAGTGAGTAATATGCAAAACAGAAATGCCAAGCACAGTTAATTAACAACTTAAAAATTTCAGAATGTAAGTTTAGGTTAAATGCTGTGGAGATTTAATTGAGACAACTGTATTCTTACTATAACATATCACTTTCTGATAAGTAAATCAACTGGCATTTATTCATTGAGAACCTTCATACACAAGACACTAATAATTGACTAAAGCAGGCTATAAGTCTAGCTGAGGAAATGGGGCTTGATAAAGTGAATCCATATAATGTTAAAATATAAGCGTATGATATTGTTACAAATAATAACGTACTTAATTCAATAGCCATGGCTAGTTAGAAAATGAGACACTCTATAAATTTCATGTGTGGTATGTAACATTTTTCAAATAGCATAAATGTGTACCCAGCTTAAAAAATAGAACAGTACCGACCCTTTGAAGCTTAGTGTGTTCTCCTCCCTGATCAAGTTCCTCTCTGCGCTGAGATTACAATGAAGATAAATTTTTTAAAAAAGGTGAATAGGAAAAAAAAATCCAATATAGCTCTAAAATGTGAGTTTAGATGCTTTAACGCTAATCATCTTCTCTTTTATCTTACACTAGAGGCCCAGTGCATGAAATTCGTGCATGCGTGGGGGGTGTCCCTCAGCCCAGCCTGCACCCTCTCCAATCTGGGACTCCTCAAGGGATGCCCGACTGCCCGTTTAGGCTCGATCCCACCAGGATCGGGCCTAAACGGGCAGTTTGACATCCCTCTCACAATCCAGGACTGATGGCTCCCAACCACTCGCCTGCCTGCCTGCCTGATTGCCCCTAATTTTTTCTGCCTGCCAGCCTGATCACCCCTAAACACTCCCCTGCCAGCCTGATTGACACCTAACTGCTCCCCTGCCAGCCTGGTCACCCCCAACTGCCTTCCCCTGCCGGCCTGGTCCCCCAACTGCCCTCCCCTGCTGGCCTGGTTGCCCCCAACTGCCCTCCCCTGCAGGCCTGGTCACCACCAACTGCCCTCCCCTGCTGGCCTGGTTGCCCCTAACTGCCCTCCCCTGCAGGCCTGGTCCCCCCCAACTGCCCTCCCCTGCAGGCCTGGTTGCCCCTAACTGCCCTCCCCTGCCAGACCGGTCACCCCTAACTGCCCTCCTATGCTGGCCTGGTCACCCTTAACTGCCCTTCCCTGGATGCCTGATTGCCCCCAACTGCCCTCCCTTGCAGGTCTGGTCCCTCCCAACTGCCCTCCCCTGCTTGCCTGATCACCCACAACTGCCTTCCCCTACCGGCCTTCTTGTGGTGGCCATCTTGTGTCCACATGGGGGTGGCCATCTTTGACCACATGGCGGTGGCCATCTTGTATGTAGGAGTGATGGTAAATTTGCATATTACCTCTTTATTATATAGGATAGTAGTATTATCCAGGATTTTTGCATTATTATGGTTTTATTTTTAACCTTCAAATTAGACATTATTATTATTTTTGCCACCAACATTATTTTAGGTTTATCTTTCATTTGCCATCTTTTTCCCTCCCCACAAAGTCCATCTTTAATGTTCTTTTGGGAGGGCCTGGTTCTAGTAAGTTCTCTCAGTTTTTGTTTATCTAAAAATGTTCTTTTCACTGTTTTTGAAAGATAATTTGTTAGAGTACATAAATTCTGTTCTGATTTATTTTATCACTTAAATATAATATTTCACTGACATGGCTTTCACTGTTGCTGCTAGTAAGATTTCAAATGACCTCTGATGGGTAGATTTTGTTTTTACTGCTTTTAAAATATTCTTTTTCTCTTTAGCATTATATATTTGATTCTATGTATTGGCTTATTATTTTTACCCTATATGAGAAGTATTGTCCTTCATGTACCTGGAATTTTTCTTTCTGAATAATTCTTCTGCCTTTCTAATATTTTAGGTATTCTCTTTTTCTAGATTTCCTCTCTTTGTAGAATATTTTGATGAACTTTGAAACATCTCTCTTTTTTTCTATGACTCATCACCACTCTTTCTCTCTCTCTCTTTCTCTTTCTCTCAACTAAATTTTCTCCATACCATACTCCCTGTAATTTCTTCACATCTATCTTACAATTGACTAGTTTTCCATTGACATGATTTTATGGGCTATTAACTTTGTCCATCCATCCATCCATCCATCCATTCATCCATCCATCATCCATCCATCTTCCATCCATATGTCTATATCTAATGAGGAATTGCAAAAAAAATAAAAAGGGAAAATATAGACTGAAGAGGAGAGTGGTTCTAAATTCTCAATTTTACTTGGGGTCAACAAACCTGAAGTTCTAATCCTGATGTAATCTATATATATATAAAAAGCCAGCGACCAGAAAGCTGTAACAACCAGAACGATTGGTTGCTATGATGCCCACTGCGACCAACCAACTGGCCAGATCTGGAGGTGGGGCTGGCAGCCAACCACCTGCAGCCCCTCCCCCCAACTGGCCCCACCCCAGATCGGCCCCCCACCCCAATCAGGGGCAGGGTTGGCAGGCCAACCACCTGAGGCCCCTCCCCGAGGCTGGCCCTACCACCAATGGGCCCCCACCACCCCATCAACCTGCGGCCCCTCCCCCCAGCCAGCTCTGCCCTCAATCCCCCCCCCCCCCCCACACACACACCAATTGGGGGTGGGGCTGGCTGGCCAGCCTCCCACGGTCCCTTCCCCAGCTGCTGACCCCCAATCGACCCCCCCCACCCCAATCGGGGGTGGGGCCCACAGGCCAATCACCTGCAGACCCTCCCCCCAGCCGGCCTGGCCCTGCTTGTCCCCAATCAGGGTGGGCTGGCTGAAAAACCTCCCACTGTCTCCTCCTCCTGACAGGCCCGGCCCCGATTTGCCCCAATTGGGGCTGGACCCCACCAGTGCACAAATTTGTGCACTGGGCCTCTAGTATAGTATATTTATTTATCCACAGAGGATTCGCTTCTTCAGTTGGTTTTTGCTGAAGTGTTAGGTTTTAATTTTTTTACCTATTTTATTCTCATCCTTAATATTAGTTTTTTAACCCTTTTTATGGGTTTACTGAAAATAATGTTCTACTCCTTATAACCTTTCATATTAACAAGAAAATATGATAAAAAAGAAAATGTATATTGCCCAAAGTACAAATTATTTAACTAAAGACAGTATGCAAATAGGCCAAAGATAATGTTCCAAGTTCCTTGCTAGTTCCCTTTTTCGTATTTCTCTGGTATAGCCATCTTCAGGCAGGCCTTTAGATTCAAGGGAGCAGTCAAGGAAGGTAATTGGATGCTAATGTTTCCTACAGTCCTATCCTGGGAACATTCCAAATACCTTTTGTGGTCTTTTTTTTTTTTTTTTTTTAATCATTTTGCCAGAACTAAAATGCTCCCACTGAAGATGGCCCCTCCACACTAACTCATCATTTAATCCGGACAAGTGATATAGTTGCTCTTCTAATTATTAGTAAATGAGTAATAAATGGTGGAATTCAGGCAATAGGGTTTATCTAAAGTTGACTGCAATCATTCTTGCAAACTTGCCTGTCTGTCCATTGGGGAAGATCAAGGAAATACTCAGTAGCTGAGATTATTGATTCATCTAATTAAGTGGAGGCTTTAGGTTAACAAGGCATTCCTATTCTTTATTTTGGGCTGTAAAATTTTACTAATGCCAGAATATATATATATATATATATATATATATATATATATATATTGGAATGAGAAAGAGGGCAGTCTTCTCTGTTATAAAGGCTCATTCTTTCCAAGACTATGTTAATTGTGCTAGGCAAATATGGCAAATTCTAATATGTGTTGAATATGCATATGCTTTGCAGACTACTACATGGAAGACATGACTGTCACACTGTAGAAATACCTCCTAACAAGAACAAGAACAACAAAAACCTCAGACTTTACCTGCTCAACCACATTCTGCCATCTAAGGTTTCCTGACTGCGCCTGTGGCCCTATCAGTCTATTCTTCAAGCAGATTTATTTCTCTAAAATGACCATCCGATCACCTCTCCTTCCTGTTTAGTTATGGTTATTCCTTGATGTTTCCCCTTACCAATTAGAATTAAGCTTTAAGCCTCTTTGCCATAGATACAGGCCTCTTTATGACAGGCTTCTTGACTACCATGTTTTGCCATTCCCTGCCCCTGCCCCACAAGCAGTTCTTAGAAGAGACAGAATTCCTATGTGCTTCTTAGGCTTCGCACAAGGTTCTTACTGTGTGTAGTGCTCCTGTTATCGCCACCTTTCCTCACCCTTACTCCTATAGTCCCCCGTTTTCTTTTTATCCTCCATCTCTATCAGTTGTAATTATCCTGTGGGATATAGTCTGTAAATCTTCAGTCTGGCCTTGATGGTTATTCTCCGAATTCTCTCAACATAGCACGCCAGGCACATCGTTATAATTATCCACCTGGTGGACTGATGTTCTTCACTGGTTCTCTGGTTATTAGATAAGGAGCTCGTTGAAGGCAGAGGCTGTGCTTTGCTCATCTGTTCCTTCAGTGTCCAGCTTAGTGACAAACACAGAGTCAGGGAATAAAATAAATTCTGGCTTCATTATTAAGCTTAAGTAAATGCTTATTAAAGCACAAAATGATCCTGGAATGCTTCTGCTGTAGAGCTTCTACTCTCCTTCTAAGAAGAAGAGAATATCATGACTTAGCTAAATAGGAAGAGCTAAATCATTCATGAACCTGAGTGTCAACACAGGAACGATCTTTCTCTTCCAAACTTGTCTTCAGTTAGGGAAGCTTATACAAAGTTAACTTGCTGACCTAAGTCAAAACCTTTTCATGGTACCAATAGTGGAATTCAGGATAATTTATTATATATAAAATTTTAATCAGCTTGGGAACTGATTCCGATTGGAGAATTATTATTTGCTCTGACTCCTTTCACAATTATTAAAATCTTCATTCTATTACTTCTTGTTCTAAAAAAGCTGATATTAAAAACAAACTAAAACATAAAAATCTTCTATAATAATAAAAGCGTGATATGCTAATTGGATGGGGCTGCGAGGGAAGCTCTGGTCCTGGGTGCCTGACAGTGGCCAGAGGGAAGCCTGGGTCCCAGGTGCCAGAGGGAAGCCGGTGCCTGCAGCCAGGGGAAGGAAGGCCTACTCTTGCACAAATTTCATGCATCGGGCCTCTAGTATTATATTCTTAAATACCATGTGTATATTTCACCTCTGGTTATTATATTTATGAAATACTTATATAACTATACAAGTAGATGTTGATTGTCTTACAGGTGCTCAGTTATGTCTTAACTGAAAATTTATAGATGGTAATTCTCATAAATTCAGTTTACATATTTTCTGGCTCAGCACCATAACAGAAGTGTAATACATGTTTTTTATAATGATGTTAAAATGTTCAGTTGCGAACGTGGTCAGGGCTATGGTCACATAATCTTCCTATTCCCTGTTCAATGAATAATTCAAGTAGTAGCCTTCATACTCCTCGTAAGACTGAGAAGATATATCTGTTCCCAAATCTTGTTTTCTGTTATTGAGATGTAAGGAGCTACTGCAAATGCAAAGTCTCTGGGGCCTTGTTACAGGGGCAAGCTTTAAGTTTCCTTTGTGAACTCAAAGGGATATGCCAAGAGAAACATCAGAGTAGAATCTCTAGTGGAAAAGCAGGAACAATTTCAGGGGCTGTGTCAATATAACATGAAAAGTGTATGTGTATTCATCAAAATAATTGTGTGTGTGTGTGTGTGTGTGTGTGTGTGTGTGTGTATGTGTGTGTGTGTGTGTGTGTGTGTGTGTGTGTGTGTGTATGTGTGTGTGTGTGTAGTGGTGGGGGTTCTTTCACTTCTTTTGTGTTTTATGAACATAACCAAATGTGGAAATCTTTTTAAGGGTGTTATTTGAAAATATATAATCTTGCACACAGATATGTGGATGGCAATTAAAAAATTATGCATTTTATGTATGATTATAATATGGTGCCAAGCATTCATTAGGTACTTGTCATTAAATATTATATGAGAATCTCTAAAAACTATTTGCAAATTTATGTGTGGGCATCAAAACAAAGAAGTAATTATAAACTGAAATGCAAAGCTGTATGTGATTATCTGAATGACCCTGTAACTATTATCCATTGGACAAAAGCAAAGTAAGCCTTTTGTTAGGTTCCTGAACTATAACCATTGGAACGTAGTATCTGTTAGATACTCTGGGAAGTATCTATTTTTGTATTTATTGGAAAGTGTTCTTAAGTCAAAAATTTGCATCTGTGCAATAGAGGATCCTTCAAACTTCCCTTAAAATATGTAAAAAAATATAGCAAAGCCATTTCTCAATGTTCCTAAAAGATATTGTGTTTCATGAGAGAAAATAGCACTAAACTTTAATAACAAATTTTCCATGATCATGGACAAACAACTTATTGTTTTTTTCATAGGTATTGATTTAATGAAACCAACTATTTTTTACACTGTTAACTTTCCCATTTTTAAGTGTTGCCTGGAAAGAAAGTCCTAAGTGAGTATTCTAAAAAATATTGCTTCATTTATAATCTTGAATAATATTTTCATAAGAACTTTGATGACAAAGACAGCCCAAACAGGAAAAACAATAGAAAAGTTTGTGACGTATAAAATGAATTCTTCAAAAGGATTTTGTTTCAAAATGCCAAGGGTTATAAGTCAAATATATGCAGCACATATTACTATTTATTACCTTGCATTGGCTGAAATTCATCTCTCCTGACAACCCTGGGTAAATCATCTTACATATTTCATAAAATATGAGTGCTGGTCCTTTTCTGAAGATGCCACTTAGTGTGTGAACTCACTGCCATTGGCTGTATCCCAGTTGCTGTAAGCTCCCTTAAGACCACTCCTTCTCCAGAGTCCTGTGGCAGTTGAAACAGAGAAGAAAAGGTATTTATAGAAAACATAGGCAAAAGGTTGATAGCTCGTCCAGTTTTCAGTGCACAGACTGACAGCTAAATACAAATTGAGAAATGTAAGTTTCACTTGGAGCAAATTTACTGGGTGAAAACCTCATTTTTTCATTTCATTTGAATATGTTCGCTGCTTCTCAGAATATGCAACTTTATGGTGAGCATATTTTTTATTCTTGAAGGCTCATTATTTTACAGTGAGGTTACTGAACCTAGACCACATAGAGCAGGTTACCTAGCATAATATTAATCAAAATATACATGGCAAATGGGATTCCGAACAGTGCCAAATAGGCATCTGCTTTTAACACAGAATAAAAAAGGGCGTTTAGCTCCTTTATTAAAAGGTATTATGGGCAATTTATTTTTAAGCCATCTCTCTAACACCATTAACTAGCATATAATTTAATGGACTCCCAAGCAACTTGACTTTTACTGTTTCCTTCAAAACATTAAATTGTATAAGCAAGTTGATATAAAAGATGCCTTTGACCCTGAGAGAAGATTCAAATCATTAAGAATAAATTTAATGAGCTTTTAGATACATCTAAGAGTCACTTTGGGGCTTACAAAATAACATATTTTCTGTTGCCATCTATGATATGATGTTCATAGGGAAAAATAAAGCCAGTGCCATTTATAATGAGATAATTTATATTCTCATAGTAATCCTTATCAATTTTATAAGTTTGGCTTAAATTTGAACAGGGTTGCCAGATGCCCTAATATTTCTAAACAAACAAGTGAAAGGAGGCTCTCTCAGTTTTAATAAGGGAGAAATAAATTCTATTATTTCTATTTAGGAAATTTTGGACAGGTTAGTGTACTAGATTTTTTACTATTTTTATAGTGTTTTGTTTGTTTTTAGAGAAAAGAAATCAATGTGCTTCATCAAAATGTAGCCAAACAATTTTATACTAAACAGACAATGGGGGTAATGATAGGATAATAAAAAATATCTAGGCTAAGCTATATAAACAAAACTCAAAATTCTGATATGTTTAATTGGTTGAAAATTTTGAATGGTAAGTGGCAAACAAAACAGATTTTAAAAGTAATGCAAGGATGCATGCTCCTCTTAAAGAAGGAAAAATATTTGAGAATAATAATATTAAGTGAAAAACAGCAATTAAAACAACTGTAAAACCTTGACATCACCCACCCACCCCATCCTTCCATAGTAAGATTCTACTATACTACTGTACATAGCTATTATAAACAATTTGGGAGACTATACATTAAGGCCTTTTTCTACATTTACCTAACTATATCTTTATATCTACACTAGAGGCCTGGTGCATGAAATTCGTGCATGTGTGTGGGGGGGTCTCCTCAGCCCAGCCTGCACCCTCTCCAATCCGGGACATCTCTCTCATAATCCTGAACCACTGGCTCCTAATCACTCACCTGCCTGCCAGCCTGATCGCCCCTCACTGCCGCTGTGTGCTGGTCTGATTACCCCTAACTGTCCCCCCTGCCGGCCAGGTTGCCCCCAACTGCCCCTCCCTGCTGGCCTGGTCACCCCTTACGGCCACCTCTGCCCGCCTGGTTGCCCCTAACTGCCCCCCCCTGCTGGTCTGGTAGCCCCCAACTGCCCCCTTTGCCAGCCTGGTCGCCCCTAACTGCCCCCCCCCCTGCTGGTCTGGTAGCCCCCAACTGCCCCCTTTGCCAGCCTGGTGACCCCTAACTGCCCCCCTTGCCAGCCTGGTCACCCCCAACTGCCCCCCACTTGCCAGCCTCATTGCCCCTCATGCTCCCCAACCCCCACCGGCTTGGTTGCCCCACGCAGCCTGCTTGTTCAGTTATTTGGTCATCCCTCACTAACCCTGCTGCTGGCCTGGTCATAGGCAGCCATCTTGTGAGGGTGTGAAGGTTAATTTGCATATTATCTTTCTACTAGAGGCCCAGTGCATGATTAAATCATGCACATGTAGGGTCCCCTAGGCCTAACCTGCCATCCAGGCCATATCCACTGCCCCGCAAAGCCTAGCACGCTCCGCGGACACTGCTGGCAGCCTGCTCCCCGCTTTTGATGGTAGGGGGGGTGCTGGAGTGGACACACAGCTCCCCGTTTTCAATTGTGGGGGAGCTGGGTGTCTGCTTTGGCCTGGTGCCAGAGCGGACAGACACCCAGCTTCCCCGCTTTCACTTTCGATCACGGGGGAGCTGGTGTCTGTCCACTGGTGCCAGAGTGGACACCCAGCTCCCCACTTTTGATGGTCGGCGGCGGGATGTGGGCTCGCTGCCCCAGAGGCCCCTTTTGTGCCGCAGCACAGCCATGGCGACGCGAGCTCAGCGTCCCACTGGCCTAATCAGCCATCCCAGCCACCCCATGTCCCGCCCCCCTGCGCCTCCTGGCCAATCATGGGCATAGCGAAGGTACGGTCAATTTGCATATTACTCTATTATTAGGTAGGATTATATAGGATATCGTATGCATGTGCCATTAAGGAAGTATATATGTACACTAGAGGCCCGATGTATGAAAATCCATGTAAGAGTAGGCTTTCCTTCCTCTGTCTGCCGGCACCAGCTTCCCTCTGGCACCCGGACCCAGGCTTCGCTCTGGCCCCAGCTTCATTCAAATGGACATCCGGAATGATGCCTGGGAGGATGTTCGGTCTAATTAGCATATTACCCTTTTATTATTATAGATATTTTTCACAGAATTTGTTTTCTTTTTACTTGAAATAAAATGGACTTTAATGCTTTGGTACATATGTCTTTTATTTTTCCTACTTTTTATACTATTTTTGGCTGTAGATGGCACTAAGTATTTTAAAACATTTCCCTACGGATAGATGTTTGGATTAATTTAAGTTTTTGTTTACAAATAATCTAAAGAAATTCTTATGTCTGTGAAATAGATTTCTAAGTAATTAATTGGTTTCATAGACATTGCACAATTATCTCTGAAGTTGGTACTGGTTTGTAACCCTCCCCGCAAGAGTTGGTAAGAGTATTATTTCTTTCAGATCCTCATCAAAACTCTATTATTACCAACATTTATTTTTTGTTAATTTATTGGTAAAGTGTTTTATTCTTTTAACATGAATGTTCATTATTACTAGTGAGATGAAACATTTTTACATGTTTATTACATGCATACACACACAGTCTCACATAGTGTATGATCTTAATCTTAAATATAAAAAACAACTCATTCTGGTAGATTTTATTTACTTTGCAAAAGGAAAACGTGGTTCAGAGATGTTGAGTGACTTGCCTGAGGGCTCCCACTGAGAGGTGGCAGAGTTAGAGCATATTACTCTATCCCACTGGCCCCAGAGCTGGAGCTTCTTGCAACCCACTGAACTGCCTGCCACCATCTGCATCCTCTAGCCATCCCTGAGAGCTGAAACAAGAAGGCAGAGCATTGCCTTGTTTGCCATCAGCCGGGAATGTGCATATAGCGCAACACAAATATTTCACAGCTCTATGCACGTCCATGAATGACTTTGAAAGCCTACTGATTTTTGATTTGGAGGTCCCAAGTAAATATCAGGGAGCAGGGAATTTTTCAAATATGGAGTTGTGAATATGAGGATTGTTCGTATAAACACACACAATCCACATATAATGTACATATGTACACATATATTTGAATCGCTTTTAAAAATATTCTGTGCAATTGCTTTCTCATTCTTCTGTGGAATACATTTCTACATTGTGTATGTTATTCTTTATTTATTGCATATTTTCCAAACATTTTCTTCCAGCTTGGCCCTTCTGTTTTTAAATCTTTAATCGCAAGGGAGATTTGAGTATCTGTGTAGTCAAATATGTCAATCTTTCCTTTATGTCTTTTGGTATTTGGTCTTATTTAGAAAGGACATCTTCATCACCTACAAAGAAAATACATAGTCTTTTTATTTAAAAAATATGTTTTTACTTATTTCAGAGAGGAAGGGAGAGGGAGAGAGAGAGAAACATCAATGATGAGAGAGAATCATTGATTGGCTGTCTCCTGCACGACCCCTACTGGGGATTGAGCCCCCGAACCAGGCATGTGCCCTGACGGGGAATCAAATTGTGACCTCCTGGTTCATAAGTTGACTCTCAACCACTGAGCCACACCTGCTGGGTTATGTAGTCTTTTTTAAAAACAAAACAAAAAACAAACCAAAAAAACTTTTAGCACTTTAATCCACCTTGAATTAATATTTGGTGTATATATAATCATGTTGGCTTTTTTAGTCAACTCTTTTTTTTTCAAGAGGCAATTCATTTGTCCTGAAGATATTTTTCCATTTAGCTATAATTTCCTCTGATTTCAAATGCTCCGTTTATCCCTTCATATATATCTTTTTTTTTTTTTTTGGATTCTATTATCTTCTACTGATCTGGGTCTATTCCTAAAGCAAGAGATATCCTGTTTTAATGGTTGAATTTTACAATATATGATAGGGAAAAACATCTTTCCATGCTGCCCTTCTTTATCAGAATTGTCATGAAAATTCTTCAACATTTTCTAGAAGGAATTTAATTTAGCTTTTTAAATGTCATAAATGGATTTGTTATATTTTTATTAAAATCTATATTAGTTATCTGTTGCTAAATAACAAATTACTCCAAAATTTAACAGCTTAAAATGGCTATATTACTAATTAAATAACAACAACAACAACAAACTATCAGGGTGTTTGTGGGTCAGGAGCCCTGGCATGGCTTTGCTGGATGCCTTTGCCCCAGGCACAAACCTGCAGTAGGGTGTCACTGGGGCTGCAGTCACCTCAAGGCTGGACTCTGGTAGGATCAGCATCCAGGCTGGTGTCAGGATTCAGTTCCTCATGGACTGCTGGATTGAGGACCTTATTTCCTTTCAGCTGCTGGCACAAGGCTGCCCTCATTTTCTTGCCACATGGACTTCTCCAGCTTACAACATGGCTGCTGGCTTCCCTAAGAACCAGCCACAGACAGTGGGAAAGAGACTGAGCAAGACAGAAACCAGAGTCTTATTATTACCTAATGTCAGAAGTGACAGCCCATCACTTTTACCATATTCTGTTCATTAGAAGGGAATAGTACTCTGATAGAATGTTTAGGGGCTTCACTTTTTAAAATAATCATCTAGTTTATATAGTAGAGGAATTAATTGTAATGTCATGTAATGATTGGCACACAGTATTATGTAAAATCAACATGCAGCATTAAGGTAAAATTCTAAGTATATAAAATTAATATAACTCTCTGATTAAGGTCTTTGCCATGCATTGCTTACATATATGAGGCAGCAGTAAGGGTATATATTAAAAGACCCACTTTTAACTGAAACACTAAAGAATAATTCAGTAAGTGCATTCTGTAAGATAATAATTTTTAGAGATTCGAAAATAATGTATTTGGGGTATAAAAATTTTACTTCCCACCAAAAAAACTTGCTATTTTTTGAAGGCATAAATTATTTGCTATTTCCTTGGTGTAGATTGTTGTTTCTGGTAAAAATCTATCAGAAATATCTATTACTGCATTAAAAATTAATAGACTATATTTTTAGCAGTTTTAAGTTTTACAGAAGCATTGAATGGAAAGTACAGAGTTTCCACATATCCTCATATTCCTTACTCCCTGCCAAATTTCCCTTATTTTTAACATTTTGAATTCATGTGGAACATTTATATTACCTTATTTTCAATAACCTTAAACATAATTATTAAGTCATATCTGTTATGCTTTGTTACTATTTCTTGCCTGCCACCTTGAAACTACTTGTCATTTTATAGGATCCTGAAATTCAGGGAAAATGAAGATATTTATATTTTATAATGAAAATAGGTTCATAATCTGTTTACAACATCATATATTTAAAGAATATAAAGAAATAAGCCTTTTTATTTAAACTATTTAGCTGGTAAAGCCTTTATAGTAAAACAATTAAAATATTTTATCATGTTTTAACTTTTGAATTTCATTACTTATATTTTAGATTATATCATTATCTATTATTCTTTCTCTTCCATATTTCTTTTTGCCCACTACCAAAAGAGATTAACAACTTTTTAAAAACAAATCATAGGAGCAAAAGTATAGGTAAACTAAGTAAACAGTAAAATTAAGAAAAATGACACCGGATTGATTTGATCTCTAGTTGTGCAAATGTTGGAACACTTATTGGTTCAAGAGATTTAAGGAAATTTCTGTCTAATAATTAGCTGACCATAGAGCTAACCAAACAGATACTTCACTGGCCACACATTACAAATTATACAGAATTTGCAGAATTGATCCAAAGTAGTCACTAAACAAATAGCAACAACAACAAATCCTGGGAAGTAGGGATGTAATATACAGAGTTGCCACAATATATAAGATATCCAGTTTTCGTAAAAAAGTACAAGATGTGCAAAGAAACAAGCAAGTATGGCCCATGCACAGGGAATAAAAGCAGTCAATAGAAACTGTTCATGAGCAAGCCCAGATACTGAATTTTAGAAAGATGTTAAGTCACCTATTATAAATATGTTAAAAGAACTAAAGGAAACATTGCCTAAAAAATTAGAAAAGTATGAGAATGACTTATCATCAAGTAGAGAATATCACTAAGGAAAGAGAAATTGAATAGAAATTCTAAAGTTGAAGAGTACAATATCTAAAATAAAAAATCCACTAGAGGGCCTATAGAGTGGATTTGCATTGACAAAAAGTCAGTGAACTTGATAGGACAACTGAGATTATTGATATGAAACTGAAAAAAAAAGAAGAAAAATGACCAAAAACTCAGAGACATGTAGGACACCAGCAAGAATAATAAAATGTACATAGCAGAAATTTCAGAAGTAAATGAAAGGAACAGAAAAACTATTTGAAGATATAAGGACCAACAAATTCCCAAATTTTATTTAAAACTTTAATCAATATTTACGAAAATTTCAAAGGGCTCCAAGTAAGATAAACTCAGAGGTTCACACCTAAACACATCACAATCAAACTTTTGAAATTAAAGAGAAAAAGAGAATATTGAAAGCAGTGAGAGAAAAATGACCCCTCATTGACAATATCTTTAATAAAATTAAAATTTGGTTTCTCATAAAAAAACCATGTATGCCAGAAGGCAGTGAAATAACCTATTGAAAATGTTGAAAGAAAGAGATGATAAATCAAGAATTCTATATCCAAAAAAACAATCTTTCAGAAAATGATTTTATTTGTGCAGTTTGATAAAATTGTTTTTTAAGAAAGTGTTATTTTACATGAACAATTAGAATGAGAATATCATAATTTTATCAGCGGTATCTTTATGGTTTATTTGAATAAAATAAAAATTTCAAGCTTTCAAGTTAAATGTATGCACATTTTGTGTGTATGTGTTCATGTGTTTATCAGCTTCTAAAAAGGTTCCAAATATCTAATAAATTAAACCACTTATATATAGGGGTGTGCAAAAGTAGATTTAAGTATCCACTTTCAGTGGTGGTTGGTTAAATTACCAGCCATGATTACCTAAAACATAAATCATAAGGATACAAAATAACAACAACAGCAATATGTCAAATAATACAAATAATATAATATTTAGCAAACAAAGAAATAATAATAAAAGAATAAACTGTTTGGCGTACTTACAACTGTAAGCCTACTTTAGCCCACCTCTGCAAATATGTATAATTGGTTCTGTTAACTCAATAAAGGCCCCGTGGATTAATACTTTCATTTTGGAATTATTGATTTGTATTCTTTCTTTCGTGTCCATATCCAGTTGTTTGCCCAAAATATACATTCAAATATTTAATGGAATTCCCAACTTAACACTTCCAATGTTGACCTCTTGAATTGCTCCCACTGAAAGTGCTCCTCCCAGCTTTCCCATCTCAGTTAATGGCAATTCCTTCCTTTTAGTTGTTCAGGAGAAAAGCCTTTTGCTCACACACCCCATATCCAATCTACCAGCAAATTGTTAGTTGCTTTATATTTATTGTCTCATTGAGTACTGATAAATCCAGGAAGTAGGTATTATTATTCCTGTTTTCAGACTAGGACTTACTTGTAATAATCATAGCAAACCCTTACAAAGCACTTACTATACTGTATATCAGGCATTCTCTGAGCTATTTTACTTGTATAAACCCAAATAATCATCCTAATAACCCTATGTGGTAGAAACAATTATCCTATCTAATAAAAGAGTAATATGCAAATTGACCATCACTCCAACACACAAGATGGCTGCCCCCATGTGGACACAAGATGGCAGCCACAAGATGGCCAGCAGGGGAGGGCAGTTGGGAGGGACCAGGCCTGCAAGGGAGGGCAGTTGGGGGCGATCAAGCCTGCAGGGGAAAGCAGTTATGGGTGACCAGGCTGGCAGAGCAGGGAAGTTGGGGGCAACCAGGCCTACAGGGAAGGGCAGTTGGGTGGGGGGGGACCCAGGCCTGCAGGGGAGAGCAGTTAGGGGTGACCAGGCCTGCAGGGGAGGGCAGTTAGGGACAATCAGGCTGTCAGGGGAGCAGTTAGGCATCAATCAGGCTGGCAGGAAGAAACAGTTAGGGGCAATCAGGAAGGCAGGCAGGCGAGCAGTTGGGAGCCAGCAGTCCTGGATTATGAGAGGGATGTCTGACTGCCCATTTAGGCCCGATCAAATGGGCAGTTAGACATCCCTCAAGGGGTCCCAGATTGGAGAGGTTGCAGGCTGGGCTGAGGGACACCCCCTGTGCACGAATTTCGTGCACTGGGCCTCTAGTTATATATATTTTGCATGTGGGACAATGAGGCACAAATAATTAATTATCTTGCTGGCCTATCTCATAATTAATAAGTGTAGAAGCCAGGTTTCAAACCCAAACATAGAACACTGAAATACAGTAAGCTCCTTAAAACTGGAAGGAAAAAGTTTTTTGAAAACTAAGATGAAGTAATAAATATTTAATAAGTACTAAAAGTATACATTTTTCTTTTTCTTGTCTTATAATATACAACAGGCATTTCCTAGTACCCAACTTGTTCCAGGCATTGATGTACAAAGATGGGTACAGTGTGTTTCTTGCCTACAGGAAGATCATGATCACATTGGAGAGCTGAAAATAAGTGAAAGATGAATGAATAAGTAAAGTTATTGTCATCATTAAATAGATGAAATATATAGACATAGAGATATGTTGCAATAACCACTGTAATATACAAATCACTGTTTGTAAAATAAAAGTTATCAAGGTATTCACATATTCACATCTGGAAAAGAATATATTCTGCTCTTACTTTTCTACTCACACTCCTCTCTAGGAGAATTCTAATCTAAATTGATAAAAAATAGAGGTTCTTCATGGTGCCTTGGTTATTCAATGTGTTCAGCCTCTAGAAACCTTCTATTCTTTTTTTTTCTGCTAAGAAACACAAATATCACATCTACGTTTTATGAAAGGAAATGAAATGTAATGAAAGGTCTGAAAGACGGGTTTGGAACTAAACAAAATACAGCCTTAGATTTATTTTTTGGGGGGAGTATATGAGTATCTTGAATTTTTCTTACAGAGCATTTGTCAAATAAATCCAGGTTGTAAATTATATAACTGACAATATTATTTGAGATGTTAAATATATTAAATGCAGCAGAGTATTTAACTAGAGTCCTTCCTCTGTCATTCTCTTCAACAAATCACATGAAGAGAAAATATAACAATTGATAAAGAGATTTCGAAGTGTAGCTCAAATATTTACAGACTTTAAAAGAAGCAGTAATTTCCTTTCTCAACTACATCATATTTATGGCTTCTCAGATTACTCAATTTATTGATATCTACCTTTTTTCCCCCTCTAGCTATCAAATATGCAGTAGAGAAAATAAGAGAAATTGTTCAAGAACCGTATTCTCTGGAAGCAAGTAAATTTTAGCAGTAAGTAAATCTTGCTACTTGAATACTTCCTTTAAATAGACAAGATAAGTGTAGAGGTATGAAATAGTATAGCACAATAAAGTACATATATTTTCTATGTAAATTGAAAAAATGGAAAGCATTTTACTTTGTGGCATTAACGACCTAGATAAAAGTCAAGAGTTTATTGCCAATTTAGAGGAAATTCTCTTTTCAATGACATATGGCATGACCTTCAACTTGTATTAGTTGTGAAATGGTTAAGGTTGACTATTTCTACATTCAGAAAATCCAAATGATGTACATGACAAATGGTAGAGTCTATTGTAACTGATTTCTGGGGCAAACACAGTAAAATATTGCACTGTGGGATGAAAGGTTACTGACCTTGTGATGTTATATTTGACACTAATCATTATTTCCCAAATGAGCTATTTGAAAGGATAGTCAATATTTTGTTTGTTAGACTTCTCCTTCTAGTTACATGAATTGGGAAGATGTTAATCCCCTCCCTGTGTTCCATCAAATGAGATATAGCTGTTGGGATTATATTAACTAAGGACAGGTTTTAATAAAGAGCAGGGTATTTTTCTTTCTGTAATGTTTTTCTTTCTTTTTGCTTCTGTTTTTATCAAAATTTTCTTCACCTTACTAAATGGAAAAAAATATAAAGCTTCATGTAAAATTAAAATTTCAATGCTAATAATTTACTCCACTATCTAGAAAGAAAAATACATATTGAACATCTGTCCTTTATATACTATACATTATATTGATTTTTTCATTTTTTTAAAGCCTCAATAGACACTGATTTAGAAACACTTGATCTATCTTGTCTCTAAAATGTGTTCTGTTTCTGTAGTTCTGCCAATGGATTTTTTTCCTTCTCCTAAGTTGACATGTTTTCACCTGTTCTCTCTTTTTACAGCTATCATCCAGCAGTCAAATTGCTAAGTTATATTGCTACCCAGAAATTCTTTTTAAAGCACACTGGATTAACTCTATTATCCTATTTCATTATATGGCCTATTCATTATAGCATTTGTCTATTCTGTGTTTTGAAAGCTCAATACATCTATGAACCAGATATGCATTCATCTGCTGCTCTTTTGGGGGTAAACCATGGCCTAAACACTAGAAAGGCATCAGAGATCACCATTAGATTTTATTTTGGGCAATCAGAGATATGAAGATAAAGAAATGTGTAGTACTACATAAATTAACTCATTTGATTTCCAAACTCTTTGAACAGTAGGGATTGTGAAAGAGTTATTCCAGAAGCTATAAAATACTATTGCCTTAGTTAGCTTGTCAATCCATCCCATCCATAATTCTCAGTTTATACAACATGAGCCACAGCAGTAAACTTGAGCTACTCAAGAATTTTCATAATTGAGGAAAAATGGGCTAACTTTAGGCCCACTAATCATAGGGCCACACATATAAAGAATCCTAGGAGCTATAGTAGCCAAAAAACTGCTTTATCTTCTAATATATAAGGCTTATCTTTATTTTTTCCATGTTATTATTTTTCTTCTTATGTTTATTTCCATGTTTGGTACTACTATTTTGCCTGTTACAATTACTGTCTGTTAACATTTCTATTACCGTTTTGTCACTTTGAAGTGACAAAAACAGATTTTTCTATTTGAAAACCAGTGCTGAGATGACTCTATAATAGACTGTAAAGAATTCAGAATGTGGGAGCAAATGTCATGAAAACCTTTCCAACTAACTTTGGCCTAGGAGCTACAGAAGTTGTATACATTTACTAGTCAGACAGAGTGATGTGTAGCATGTTTATAAGAATGTAGTATAAGCCAGGCTGAATTAAAGGCACTATTTTTTAGGAAAGTGCTTAAGAAAGGAATTCAAAATGCCTGGGTACTTTCTTAAGAAGAGTGAGCCAAGAACAGAAATATCACAGGCAGGGCAACAACCAATCCTCAGCACTTTTTAAAGACACAGTCCTAGTGCTTTCCCTGCATTACAGTATCATTCACTCTTACAGGATGTTCTATGAAGCATCCCCTCAAAACAAAACAAAACCCAAAAAACCCAAAAAACACACAACCCTCTTTATTATAATTGGTCAATCAGTGCATTAGTGGAATTGTTGTAAGTGATGAATAAGGATATTAATGAAGTGAGGAAGTAGCATAAAGGCAGCTATGACTGGGTTGTCATTCTTTGAGGGCCAATAAGCATGATGACCTTCTTGAGAGCCGAAGATTTAGCCAATAAAAAAGGGTTATATTAAAAATTTCAGGAGCATCAAAAAGGTATGTTTTTCAAAATTTGCTCTATGGCTAGCCTTGCCTACTCCATCATTACATCAAAGGAAAAATATTTCCCCTCTCCCCCTATATAAACACTATATGAAGAGAGCAACTTCCCTTCTGCATATTTCTGCATCCATCTTTATTCTCAGGGTCGCTGCATTTCAATTTGGTACCTTAGCACAAGGAAACACTAGGATGCCCTCATCTATGTGACATCATCTGTACTTTGTGAATGCCTCACAAAGAATTAGTTCTTTTTTTTTTTATTTTTGGAAACAGGAATCTATGTGATAGATGTATTGCTCGAGGTTCCACATGTAAATCTCCTGTGGAAGTCTCTTGACCCACTTCTTGTGTGAAAGAGGTAACCTATCTGATTAAAGAGTGTACTAGTGACTACGGTGCTTTAAATCCAGAAGCTATCTCAAATTACAGCTGAGAAAATGAGATCCAGGAACGTCATTATTGCTCTCAGGTTATATAGCAATCGTTTGACAAAGCTAGAAATGACACCTGAAATATTAGATTCTTAGATTGGTACTCTAGCCTTTAGTACATCAGACTGCGTTTTCAATCTCAAACTGCTCTCTTACAAATATCAATTTGTTCGTATATTAAAATGAGGAAATAATTCCTGGGTTTTGTTTTTGTATCTGTGAGGAATACTATAATTATTTTTATCTCCACTTTAAAAATAGATAATCTGAATCTTAAGGGAAGTTTCCGGGTCATATTATACATCAAATTCTAGCCTATGAATTTCACAGGGAGTTCTTAATTTCCATTCTCATACTATATTCATACTATAAGTAATTAAACTGGCCAAAGAGCTAAATAATTTATGCAAGTTAATAAGGAAGGGTAATATCAGAATCTGGGTAGATGCCATGTGCCCTTTTGGTTTCATGGACTCTCCACTCCTGGTTTGGTCTAATCCTACAAGGAAAGTGTCAAAGTATTAGCCAAGTTCAATGCATATGAGTTGTACCCACACAGCAGTTAGTTAGAAGTAGAATCCAAGGATGATGCAATATAGTACCTTTCCACTTGAATTAATCATTTTCAGAAAATAAGACTAAAAGTACAGTTAAGAAGCAACAAGGGCAAAAGGGAGATTTACTGCTGATCGAAATGGACTAGTAATTCTTTGTTCATCCCCATAAAAATCATGCAGTGCAGCAGGAGGAAGAAATTAAAGGAGCATTTAGAAGGCCAGTGGCAATGGTATATCATTGTAAAGAAGAAAGAATGAGAGTATATGAGGTGAACCATAGCACCAAGGAAGAGAAGTAGGTGTCCGCTGTCTGATCTTGTGTTATTCATCACAGGGGAAACTTGTCCACATAACACACAACGTTTCTCCTTGTAGGGAAAGAAAAATATTTTCAAAGAGATACATAATACCTTTTCTATGCTATTTTTGTGTATACGTAAAAATATATTTCTGATGCCAGAATCAGAAGGAAACCATATTTGTGATACTTACTAAATGTTTACATTTGTGTTGACAATAGATGTAGCTGATTTAGGTGGAAATATCTACTTTTGTTGTAACTCTTGAGAAATAAAAATATTTGTCTAGATATTTTAATTTATATAGATACTTTAACTTTCCCAAAGTGACTTTATGTCTTTTATCTCATTTGTCTGTTTGTTTACAGTCATTTGTTAAGTTTCTAACGTGTGCTGGGCTCTGTGCTAGATGCCAATGATGCACTAGTTAATGAAACAGACTTCATCCCTGCCCCTGGAAACTTATTTTCAACAACTTGTTCATTGTTTTTCTTTCCACCATAGAAAATAAGTTTTTGGAGATTGATAAAGAAACTGAAATCAGATTGGTAAGAGAGTGAGTTTATAGTAGGGGCCATTTAAGATAGAGCACAGGGATGAGGAGGCTCGACAGGTATTTTACATCAATGTACGTATTTTACAAAATAAGAAAGTGAGACACAGAGAATAAATGACTAATCCAAGGGAGCACAGTGCATCAGTTCATAGTCAAGACTAAAGTTAGGCCTCCTCCTTCTCAGGTCAAGACTATTTTTGTTATATGAGAAATAAAGGACAAATTAAGATGTATAGTATATATGGGTTGATAAAACAAATGCAACATTGATGCTCACTATTCTAGAGTGGTATGTTTTTCCCATTCAGTATATTAGATTTGTTTTTAGTTGTTTGTTTTAATGTAGCTTGTATCTGTGTATTATGAATCGGTGCTTTACAGTATTCACTTCTAGAATTAAAAAAAACAAACACCCTGCTAATTAACTTAAATGAACAGTGATGTTTCTTTAAAAGTACATATTTTACCAATAAAGAGAGGGATTTCAAAGTAGTTTTATATTAGCAATAATTCAAAGTCAAATACACTTTTTTTAAAAATCCAAAGCCTGGAGTGTACCCATCATCTAAACTTCTATACTTTGAGAATCCCCCAAAAGATGAAACTTTCAGACACTCAGTTTCGCAGCATTTCTTCTGGCTTGTCTGGGTTAATTAGGTATATTACCCAAGATTCTCTATTAAGAACTGGTAAACCAAAGAGCAAGCATGAGGATCTGTTTTTATAGCAGGGGGCATAGGGCCGATGCCATTCAGATTCCAGGTGCTGCAAAGGAAGCAGGGCCCTGCTCATGCTCAGTGCCCAGAGCCAATCACAGCGAGTGCGAGGGGCAGCAGCAGATATTCAGTGACCAGCAGCATCCGGTTAGTGTGGGATTTGGGGTGTGATTTTTATTGCTGCCCTGGCTTTTGCCAAGCTTATTTTGGTTTGCCCCATTCTAATCTGCTAATCGGGCTGTTTAGTGATTCTGTGAGCAACTCAGTAGACTATTAATAAATGTAGTTTTCTGGTTAAATAGTTCAGAGGTGATTTTTGTTGCTGGAAACATTAAAAAAATCATGTCTGGATACAATTTCTCTGAAGAAAAATCTTATTTTTGTTTTTTAAAAAAACACAGATATTAGGTTTATTAAAAATTTCAGATTGGGGACAGGGCAGAAGGAGACAGATACTCGAAGTAAACAAATCTCCCCAGGTAATTCTGACAATTTCTGCCCCTGGTGAGAATCTCTGAATGAAGGCATCTTCCCATTGTTTTAAATGTCACACAGATGATTATTAATTCATTGAGTCCTGAGGCAAAAACCTGGGCAGAAAAGTCAAGGGAACATTTGGTTAAATCTTGGCTTTTGTGGGTACAAGATTCTGAGTATTACGGAAATGCGTTTTGAGAACACAATTGAGGGAACCGGTTGGGAGATGCCATAAATACAAACAAAACATTTACAAGTTAATGTCAAATATATTTAAAAGCATAAGTGTAAATATGTTTAAAAAGTTTAGAAGCATGTTTATAGCATATGTTTTGTGAAAAATATATTGAACATAATGAGAGATGATTGCTTTACCAATTTTCTCTAAATGAAAACATCTGTTTTCTGCTGGTTTTGATCTCTATAATTAACAAAATCTCTTGTTTGGAGGAAATAAGCCTTCAATAAACAAAATTAACAAAAAAATTAATGAAAGTAATCAAACAAAAAACAATTTACTACCACCACCCCCAAAGAGGAGAAGAAGGAAAAAGTTCCCATTTTGGATGGCGAAGAGCCCAAACTTCCAAACACATGAAATAAATGTAATATGAATAGTGCCAGAGGATGAAAGTGGCTACTTAGGAAAGGTGGTGGTGTTGAAGATATGAAGTATGTTAGGGAAAATTTTAATTTGGAGCAATCATAGCTTGAACTAAATGCAAGAGTGTGCACTAAGGCTCACAACAGCCGAGGAAAAGAAGTTTTCTGGATATGGATTTTACTTTTTCAAAACCATCTAAACATGCTGAACTCAGATTGAATTAGAAATACGAACTTACCATTTGTACAGCATAGCATCAGATATAGATTTAATACCACTTGGCATAAGATTTTACTTTAAAAAGCTAATGGGTAATTAACCATTTGAACACCTCCTTGGACCAAGATAATAGGTTTTCCCTTAATAGGTGGTTCTGTTATTTAGGTTGGAAACATTGTACACTCAGAAGACATTGCAACATTGTCATTTCTACCCCACCACTGCTTATTATTTATTTCTGTACATTTTGGTCCTGGGTGATCATGATTTGCCATTCAGTATATTAACTATCAGACTTAAAGATTCCAGCCTAAAGCACAGGCATAAATGCAATATTATTAAAAAATATATAATATGCAATCACTTTGCTATTAAAGGGTTTAGTAAAAATGTACTCATAATACATTACCCATTTAAACATTCCATCATTTCAGCAGATTTGAGGGTCAAATAAAAACAGAAGGCACTTGACAGGTATCAAAGTTTAAGTGTAATTAGTATCCTCTTCTGACCCACAGGTCAAAAACTGGGCTTGCATTATTCTGGCTAATTTATATTAATGAAGCTTTATCTGTGAAGCTGCAGCGAATCCATCAGAATGCTCTAAAGAGCTGAGCAGTGTTATATGGAATCAAGGGTATGTTGGTTAAGTTGCATGTCCCAGTCCTGGGAACACCGAGGTGGCTTCTGACTGCTCTCAGTCCTGCTCGGTAACAGGACATTCCTGCACTTGTTCTTAAGTGGAACTTGCCCCTGCGAGCCAAGGCTAAGTCAACACAAGGAGGAAGGGTGGCCATGGAAACCCCCCAGGTATGGATACTCTTCTAAAGTAAGGACCCCATCTCTCAGTGATTTAAAATTTAATTTTAAACTGATATTGTTCCATTTACCTAAATGTAGAAATCCCATCAATATAAATTTACCCCTATTAATAAATCTTAGATTTAAATTGTTCCATGCCAAAACCGATTTGGCTCAGTGGATAGAGCATCGGTCTGCGGACTGAAAGGTCCCAGGTTTGATTCCAGTCAAGGGCATGTACATTGGTTGCGGGCACATCCCCGGTAGGGGGTGTGCAGGAGGCAGCTGGTCGATGTTTCTCTCTCATCGATGTTTCTAGCTCTCTATCCCTCTCCCTTCCTCTCTGTAAAAAAATCAATAAAATATATTAAAAAAAATAAATTGTTCCAGAATTCTTTAAGGAATCACATTCAGGAGAACAAGATACCACCACTACCAGAAGTAATAAAACATGAAATTATAATTTTTAATTTGCATCTTTCAGCATAATTTAAAGTAAACCCAATTCAAAACACTCCACGATGGCTCTTACTTACTTCTTTTCTCCCCTCCAGAGGTCCTCATACCCCTCACTGACTGAAGCACCCTTTATTTTCCAAGTTCCACCCAAATCATCCCTAAACCCAGACTGGGAAGACTGTTTTCTTCTCTCCTACACTCTTCTTTCTCTCTCATGCTTTTGTTATTATATCAACATCACCCATATAGGTTTTATCCGTATTCTTCACCAGGCCTCTGTGTTGCATTTTTTTCCTTCCAGTTTTCCATTTCCACCTTTTTCAACTGAGGAGATCATTTGGCTGAGGCAGTCCCACCTGAAAAGGTGGAGGAAGATGAGGAACACTTGACCGCACAGGCCAAAACTAGTTTGGCATGGTGGTAGAACTGGGGAAGTGGAGGTTGAAATAAACAATGGGTAAAAAAAATATTTTTTTACCCTATTATCCCCAAAATGCATGTGATGATGCTGTACAGGGGAAAAAATGTATTTATTTATTTATTTATTTTTGATTCTTTAAATATCTTTTAAGTAACATTTTGCAGGGAATTTTATATTTCTATTTATTTTACTTTTGTAAAAAAATGAATTCAAACTTTCATTTTATTTTCCATTTTATGAGAAAACTCCATGAAGTCTGAAAAGTAAAATGAAGTTACATAGAAGCAAAATGTCTGTAGGTTTTTTGTTTTGTTTTGTTAATCCTCCCCCGAGGATATTTTTCCATTAATTTTTAGGGAGAGTAGAAGAGAGAAACATCAATATGAGAGAAACACATTGATTGGTTGCCTCCTGCACGAGCCCTGACCAGGGCCCAGGGTGGGGAGGAGCCTGCAACCAAGTGCGTGCCCTTGACCGAAATCGAACCTGCGACCCTTCAGTCTGCAGCTCGACGCTCTGTTCACTGACCGGCTAGGGCTGTAGGTTTTTTATAATCCTAAATTATGTGTCCTCCAAGAAATGGTATAATTAGTGCAACCGGGGTAACTGTACAACACCTGCATGTCTGAAGAGATACGGACTCTAGAGCACTACTCTTTCCATTTAAATTTCTAAGTTGTCTTGATTAGTTCTGTTCAAGTTTATAGAATTATCCTGAGAAAAGTGATGGCCATACCATTAAAATAATTTCCTCCCAGTGAGCATCTGATAGACTTTCTAGAATATGTAAATATATTTATAAAGAATATATATATATGTATATATATAGAATACATAGGTATGTATTCGATATATAGCTCATTTAAGCACTCTGAGAGTGTCTTCAGTTTTGGAGACTTCCTTTGGAGCTATACTTCAGCTTTAAGAAGTGCAAGAGACAGTGTTAGTTTTGTTTTTTAGTTGGGAGTGTATTTGCCACTCACAACTAGGGGACTTTTGGCAATGTTTGATTGTTACTATTAGGTGGTTGCTACTGGCATCTAGTGGGTAAAGGACAGGAATGCTACTAAATACTACAATACACAGGATGGCCCCCAAAACATTTATCCAGTCCAAAATGTCATAGTGATGAGGTTGAGAAATATTTGATTAAAGATTTGTGATATGGCCTTAAGACAAATTTTTCTCTATGCCTCTGACAGCAGCCAATATGTGAGACTTCAAGTTGAGATTTTTCTGCTTAGCATACCTTGTGGAGCATTTTATTGAAACATAGTTTTTTTTTTTTTTTTTTTAAAAGTCATAATATAATCTCAAAGAAGTTTAAAAATATTTTAATGCAACTATTTTGGTTACTAAATGACAATTAATTTACTATTATTTTTGACTTTGATAAAATATTTCTTATGTGAACATTATTTGATACTAGAGGACAAGTGCATGAAATTTGTGCATGGGAGGGGGGTCCACTCAGCCCAGCCTGCACCCTCTCCAATCCGGGACATCCCTCTCACAATCCTGGACCGCTGACTCTTAATTGCTCACCTGCCTGCTGGCCTGATCACCCCTCACTGCCTCTGCATGCCAGCCTGATCACCTCTAACTGCCACCCGCTGCCAGCCAGGTCGCCCTCAACTGCCCTACCCCTGCTGGCCTAGTTGCCCCTCACTGCCCCTCCTGCCAGCCTAATTGCCCCAAACTGCCCCCCACCCCTGCTGGCCTGGTTGCCCCCAACTGCACCCCCTACTGGCCTGGTTGCCGGCCTGGTTGCCGGCCTGGTTGCCTCTTACTGCCCCTCCTGCTGGCCTGGTCGCCCCCAACTGCCCCCCTCTGCTGGCCTGGTTGCATCTAACTCCCCCCCCCCCTGCTGTTCTGGTCACCCCCAAATGCCCCCCTGCTGGCCTGGTCGTCCCTCACTAACCCCCCTGCTGGCCTGGTCGCCCCACACAGCCTGCTTGTTCAGTCGTTTGGTCATCCCTCACTAATGCCCCTGCCGGCCTGGTTGTAGGCAGCCATCTTGTGAGGGTGTAATGGTCAGTTTGCATATTACATCTTTATTATATAGGATTGCTCCATTTTTAAAGATTACATGTTATTCCAACATACCTTAGTGATGAATACTATGAAATACAATCTGAATATCAGATGATCTCTGAATATGCATATGCTGACAAAAGATTCTAAAAAGTTTCAATTAATTAATTTTATCATATAGACTAGATTTTTACTTTTAACATCTGTTTAAATAAAAGCAGTATATCCTGGGAAGTTAACTGCTATATAATTTATTATGATTTTTAATTGTTTTTCCAAAAAGCATTTATTCTTTCAAATCAAAATACTGATAATGAAGGGCTATTACCTTCACTAAAACTTATTTAGATATTACATCTGGTATATATGTGTATATGCAATAAGTGTTTATTATGTAAGGCTGCTATGGATAGTTTAATTCAGTTTAGTTGATTGAAATACAGAATTACAGTGTTTTATTGAGATTACAAAAGTTCAACTTCTCAATTTAAGTAACCACCACAAATTTAATTTGAAATATTTACCAAGCATCTTGCATGCATAAGGTATCTTGTAATCTGCTGTATTCTTATAAAAATTTATTTAGTCACTCTCACCCAAGATCAAAAGTGACATCTTAAAATGTTTCAGTTTAAGTGTTTCTGTTAGGACATAGTAAGCCACAGCACAATGGTACTCCCATTCTAAGAACAACTAAAAAACAAAAACAAAAAAACACAAATACACTCCCGATGATATATAAAGTCATAATGTGGCGGGTGTATTAGAGAGCTGAACAAATTAACTGAATTTCAAGGCGACAAGCGTTTCTAATTAGAAGGAGAAACAAAGAAGTCCTAGCACACAGGCTTTGCCTGAAGCGGGACTGGAACAAGAGAAAATCTTTGCCCGAACATTAACCTCACCCCAAGTGTCAAATAGCAGCAGTAAAACACCGAGGGAGAAGAAAAATGTGAAAACATCCCCGCTGTGGTGCAGGAATGTGTGGACTTCTGAAAGCGTAAGGTGGAACAAGAAAACCCTCTGGCATCTCAAGCTCCACTCTGGCATCTCAAGTGCAAGAAAGCAGCAGCCCACTGATGCAAGCCTTTGAAGCTGCGGGTATAGTCTACTAGAGAGAAAGGGAACTGTACCGATGAAAAGTTCTAAACCCAACTCAACTACTGACTAGACCAGTGGTCGGCAAACTCATTAGTCAACAGAGCCAAATATCAACAGTACAACGATTGAAATTTCTTTTGAGAGCCAAAATTTTTAAACTTAAACTTCTTCTAACACCACTTCTTCAAAATAGACTCACCCAGGCCGTGATATTTTGTGAAAGAGCCACACTCAAGGGGCCAAAGAGCCGCATGTGGCTCGCGAGCCGCAGTTTGCCGACCACGGGACTAGACAGACTCAACCACTCACATGGATGGCCTAACCAAAGAAAGGGCATGTTGCTTGCCTCCCTCCCTCTTCCTTCCTTCCTTCCTTCCTTCCTTCCTTCCTTCCTTCCTTCCTTCCTTCCTTCCTTCCTTCCTTCCTTCCTTCCTTCCTTCCTTCCTCTTTCCTTCTTTCCTTCTTTCTCTCTTTCTCTCTCTCTCTCTTCTCTCTCTTTCTCTCTTTCTTTCTTTCTTTCTTTCTTTCTCTCTTTCTTTCTCTCTTTCTTCTTTCTTTCTTTCTTTCTTTCTTTCTTTCTTTCTTTCTTTCTTTCTTTCTTTCTTTCTTTTTCTTTCACTACTGTTTTTCTACATGCAATGGCTGACATTTAAATAAAAATATGACACACCAAAAAAAGCAATGAAAAAATGTTTTATTGTCCAGAGATCAAGCACTCAACGAAACAGACCCAGAGATATTTACTGAGTTTTTCTGTGTTGTGATATAATTTAATCCTGTTGTCTCTAAATAATGTTAGCATTATCTGTACTACATCTGTTGTACATATGAGAAAAGTGATGTAGTAAAAACCAAATATTCCTAATCCACAGAACTAGCATATGTTGGAACCAGGATTTGGATACATATCAGGCTGATTTAGGGCCCAAGACATAACCACTAAACTATAGAGTCTGCCAAATATAGCAATAAAGAGGAAGTCATTGTACACAGAAATGTATCTAATAATTCTTTCGAGAAAGATATATAGAACTGTTTTTTTTTTTTCTAAAACTAAAATTAGGAGAGGAAGAATGTTGAACAACTCTCTGGGTACCATTTCATTTGCTTCTATATCAAATCTCAAATTGTGTTACTTAAGTATCTGCTTAATGTGAGAAAATTGTTTAAATGGGTTATTTTATTAAACAACACTGTTTGAAATATTGGATATTTTATTATAGAGTCTTGATAGTTCTAATTGAGGGAGTCTTATTGGAGAATGTGATGGACTACTAGGGGCATTGCTTTTAAATGTCACCCCTTCACTCTTTCCAAAGAAGCAGGTAGATATAATTTCAGATTAACAGATGGTATATCAGCCAGGTAAAGCTTTCCTTTGCACCCTACCTCCTGAGCTCATGTAGTGCAAAGGGGAAACCAAGGGACTGGAGGAATTTAAGTAATGTATACTTAGTTGTTGGGAAGAACATGGAGAAAGTTTTTTTTGGAAAATTGGATGCCACCAAGAACTAGGTCATGAGCAGAAGATCTGTGTCAGAGCCATGAAGATTTAGTTCTTTAGCACATATTTGCTGGGAGATTTGTACCAAGTATTAGGTTCATGCAGTGTGTGGATAATTTGTTCGCCTCCCCCCTCTTTTTGTATTATAGAACTAAGAAAATAGGTGACAAGCTGTCACCACTTAATGCATGTCCAGCTGATTCCATAGCCCCTTATAGTTGTAGTCTAAACATCAAAATCTTAGGCACCATAAATCCCAAATAATCATGCATTCAAATGGTATAATCGATATAATTCTAAGAATTGAAAAGTCATAGGAAGAGGAAATATGAGGTTGGTGTAATACACATTCTTAGTTGCTTATAAAATATCCATTAAGCACTTTTACCTTGCCTAGCGTTTCTATTCCCAACCCTAGTAGAGTGACCATGGTTGTTTTAAGCCAATCATAATAGTTTAGGTCTATGTTGTCTAAAACAATAGCCACTAACCATGTGTGGCTTTTGAGTGCTAGAAATGCTTCTAGACCAGATTAAGATATGCTGTATTTCTAAAATTAATATTGTATATTGAAGATTTAGTAGAAAAACTAATATAAAATATTTTGTCATCATTTTAATGATAATATATAGAAATCATATTGTAATTATATTGGGTTAAATAAAATATATAATTAAAATTAACCTTATCACCTTCTTTTTACCTCTCAAATATAGGTTATTATAAAATTAAAGATTACATATGTGCCTTGAATTATATTTCTTTCTATTTTTTAATTTTTATTTTCCATTTTTTTCAACACATTTTAAGGAAAGTATAGGTGATGTGAACATAACAAATGGCCAATAGGGTTATCCAGACCAGGATAAGTTCTCTGAGGACAGCTGGTGGAGGCTGCAGCATCCCCATGGTGTTTGTAGATGGACCTCAAATAACTCCAAGCCCCTCCTTCTCATCCTCTTTGTCTCCATCCCTCCATCTTCAATTCTTTTTTAACTTTCATATTGAAAAAATTCAAATCCACAGGAAAGATGCAAAAATAGTACTACTTATACTAAAATGAATTCCATATACTACTAGATCACTAATTTTGTCATATTTGCTTTGTCTCTGTGTATGTGTTTTTGTTCTTAAAAATGTTAATTCAAAACAAGCCTTAGAGAAATACATGAGAAAAAGAGACTACCTGTTTATTTTCAGTGATATGGGAGAGTTTCTGGGAAGGAGTGGATTCCTACTATAAAGTTAGATCTACCACTCACCTTTGACACAGTAGACAGTGATATATTGTTAGATCTTCTGGAAACGTGAGTTGGAATTCTGAGACAGCATTAAATTGGGTGAAATGTAATTATTTTTGTCAGCAGACACAGCGTACTATATTGGGTAGAAGCTCATCAGAAACAGTTACTGTAAGATGTGTGGTCCCTCAGGGTTCTCTTCTTGTCCCTTTATTTTTATATGTATATCCTGCTCATGGCAGTGTCATTAATAGATCTAGATTTGATTATCATGTCTCTGCCAGTATTACTCAGATTTACTAGCTGATTCTTGTAGAATCAAGTCATATGACTTTCTAACTCCCTTTCTGCTTTATTAAGAATTGGAATTGAACAATAATAATTCATTCAAAAGAATGTTCATAAGAATGTATTTATATTGACCTATCTGAATTATTTCAGGAAGTTTTTTTTTTCTACTTTGCACTTTCCTTTAGCTAGAGTACATGACTTTAATTGAAAAATTTTTATTACAGGATACTATGCTGCCCTTATTGGCAGCATTCTTATTTTTATTTGGCACAAGAATTTCACAGAACATTTTTTCATTGTATCATTAATGGAAGTTGTATATTATGATTTCTTTACTCTGAAATTCTATAATTTTTGAACAAAATACAGAGTTATGTAAATCCAGTGGGACCATCCAATTCTATCACATTATAATAGAGTCACTAATAGAAATGTCCCTACAGCAAATTTTATCATTCTCAAGGTTTGAAGTGATTACAAAAGTGTGATGGGGAATATAATGTGTTTTTTAAAATAATCTCACAGTAAAATTCTATGGTAGTTTTATGCAGTCTGTAGGACCAAATTGCAACTCTTAAGAATGATTGTTAAACCTCCAACCTCCCTTTTCAGCTTTATCTCTTGTTTGTTTGCTTGTTTGTTTGTATGGGTACATGAGCCTTATGCATCCATCCAGATGGTTATCTTCAAATAGAGGAAGATCAGAGATGCCATGATTTTGAATTATACTTTAACCTTGCCCGTTCCCCCTAAAATGTGATGTTAAATGAGTATCTCTCTTCATTTTCTTTGAGGCTACAGAGGTTATAACTACCTGAGGAGTCAGATATTTCTTCACCCTAAAGTGAGATATTTCAGAATTTTGACAAATTTCTCACTCATACCTAAAAAACACAGAGGATCTGACTGAAGATGCCTCTTCCTATTGACTTCACAAAGAAGAGTAGTAAGTGTGTTTGCATGAGGTTTAGTTCAGGCGTTTGAAGGGAGCAAGGTGAGTGTGTAACCCACAAAAGGTATCCAGTTTTATGTTGTCTTATAGAAAAATTCCACTCAAGGGGACTGCACAGAAATGTACAGCTATCACAGCAGGGCACAGCGGGAGGAGGGAGTGGTGAATGGCCAGCCAGTGCTAGCACTACGAGTGCTAGAGTATGAGAGGTCAGGCAGAAGCGTCTCTGTGACATCCACAGAAATCTCCACTGAGAGAGAAAAAGCAATGATTCCAAAGCCACCCAGAGGCTACCAATGTCACATTACGGTGCTACCCCTATACCAGACTAAGATATTTAGCCCTAATTTATCTTTTCTAATCCAGGTTTCGGAGGCCCTGGAAGTAGTTTGAATTGGATAGCAGTTTGAAGTTATTAAAGTTTATTGGACTGGTCTGAAGTTATAGGCCAGTCCAGTATGCTTTAATGAACTGGGCATCT
The DNA here is from genome assembly GCF_027574615.1 of Eptesicus fuscus. NCBI lineage: Eukaryota > Metazoa > Chordata > Mammalia > Chiroptera > Vespertilionidae > Eptesicus > Eptesicus fuscus. The sequence goes on along the minus strand of NC_072476.1, from coordinate 61,876,670 downwards.
CAATTATATACTACAAGTGACTGGAAAAATCTGAGGGGCCTGTCTGAGATTTTATCCCTGGGACAGTGAAAAATGGATCCATGCAGTGTGAGTTTACAAAACCTATAGTGAGAAAAAAATAAACTTGATTCATTCGATGAAGTCCAGTTCTTCTAATAAATCAGTTGTATTCCTTGTAGTCCTTTTCCCATTATCTGTGCCTGCACAGATAAAAATTCACCTTTCAAAATGAACTTTCAAATTGAAGCTGTTTCTTACTTTCTATGGTAAGTCTTTTCTTGAGGTACTTAAACTTCTGTCACACTGACTGTTTTTATGAATTGGACTGCTCAAGAAAAAATATCAGGCATTATACATGCAAATAGAAGTATAATGAATGTAATAAAGGAGTTAGAGTGTTATTGGACTGTATAATAAAACTCAACTTGGTGTAGGGCTCCCCAAGGAAGTGATCTTACAGTGAGGGGTAACGAGAATAGTTGTTACCCCTGAAGAGAGAAAGATAGTGTGATTCAGGCAAAAGAAGGAGATTGAGAAACAGAGAATTTTATTATTGCTAAAGTAGAGGAGGTAAAAAGAATGAAAATACTAGAGAGATAGTAATGGTTGAGAGCCCTACAATCCTTGTATAATAGAGATTGGGCCTACTCATATCTATTCACTTCTCTTTTGGTAACAAAATACCCAATTTATTGCTGGGCATATAAATACCTGGAAGAAATACTACATTTTCCTGTCTCCTTGTTTGGGAAGTGTGGCTTTTGATTAACTTTAGGGCAATGTGGTATGCAGAAGTGAGGTGTATTGTTTATGGAACGTGTCTTTCAAGGGAAAGGATGTCCTCCCATCTCTCTTACTTTCTCCATTCTGCTTTCTGGGATGTGTTTGGGGTGCTGAACTACCTTGGATCATGAGAGCAAGGGTTAAATCTAATAAAGAACATCAGCACTGTAGAAGGATCCTGGGTCTCATAATGATACTGGAAGTAGTGCTGCCATTGCAATTCTAAGCTGCCTTCCTCAGACTGTTATGCTAGGAAGAAGTGAGTTCTATTTAGTTTGTCACTCTTATGAGATGTCTTGTTACCATTTTTTTTTTTTCATATACCTAGTCAAAGAACATGTTAAATATTTTCCATTTCATGGGCAAGATGTAAAGTATTTTATGTGGATGAAAAGCAAAGACTAAAGACTGGAAAATGGATGGGCGGGGCAGAAGGTAAGGACTGTATTTTTCAAATGAATGAATGTTTTATATGATACATCAAGCAATACAATTTTAAAAGAGGAATAAGCAGTGTGGACTTACCTAAGTGCAGAAAACTTTAAGAAGTGGCACTTGGACAGGGATATAGGAAATGAAGAAGACAGTATTAGAAAAAAATGCCATTGTGTGGTGAGAAATGGGGGGCAAGGAGACAGGGCTTCAGTGTTGAGGAGTAATGAGGACTGGGGGAGAAAGATAAAATGAGGACAGATGTTATTAAACTCTGAATGTTTGGCAGAATAAAATGGATTTTTACAGTAAATCCATAATGAGTCACAGTGTAAAGACTTAAGAGGACTGACACATCTTTAGTAGTTTTATGGATATTGGTCTGGTAGTATTATACGGACATTGACTCTATCCTGTGGGGGCGGGGCATTCATTAACCACAGAGGAGTACCCAGCACAAAATGTTAGAATGCTAGAAGATGATATGACTTATATAAAATAATTTGTATAAGAACTCAAACTTCATTAATATCCTATATAATAAAAGCCTAATATGCTAAGTGTCTGGCCAGCTGTTCAACCAATCAAAGCATAATATGCTAATGATATGCTAAGGCCGCTCAACCACTTGCTATGACGTGCACTGACCACCAGGGGGCAGACAGTCGACTGGTCGGCCAGTCGCTATGACGTGCACTGACCACCAGGGGGAAGATGCTCTGACTGGTAGGTTAGCTTGCTAGTTGGGTCCAGCAGATTGGGACTGAGTGAGAAGGGCCAGACATGCCCTGGAGCCCACCTGCAGTTCCTCCCTGGCTGGCCAACCTCCTGTGTCCCTCCCCAGCCCCAATCGTGCACCAATGGGGTCCCTCGGCCAGGCCTGCACCCTCTCGCAATCCAGGACCCCTCGGGGGATGTCGGAGAGCTGGTTTCAGCCCAATCCCGCAGGCCAGGCTTAGGGACCCCACTGGTGCATGAATTTGTGCACCGGTCCTCTAGCCTATATAATAAAAGCCTAAGCAACCATTACAGTGGAATGACCAGAATGACTGGTTGCTATGATGTGCATGACCACCAGTGGCCAGATGCTCAATGCAAGAGCTGCCTCCTGGTGGTCAGTGTGCTCCCACAGGGGGAGCACCACTCAGCCAGAAGCCAGGCTCATGGCTGGCGAGTAAAGCTGCCATGGCAGAAGCCTCTCCCGACTCCACGGCAGCAGGCGCAGTGGGCCAGGAGGAGTGCGAGATGCACCTGGCCCTGATTCAGGCTCCTCCCTGGCCACCTGCCACTTTGCACACTGCTACATCCCCGGAGGGGTCCCGGAATGCAAGAGGTCACAGGCTGGGTTGAGGGACACCCCCATGCATAAATTTTGTGCACCAGGCCTCTAGTCCTATCTAATAAAAGGGTAATATGCAAATTAACTATCACTCTGTCACAAAGATGGTGGCACCCATAGCCACAAGATGGCAGCACCCAGTCTTCTCAGCCCTGCCAGAGTCCCTCAGTCCCGGGAGAGGAGGGAGTGGCCACTGAGAACAGGCAGCATGAGTGGTTTGGCGGAATGCTTGCTTTGTTGCTGCAGTGACAAGGCAAGCGTTCCGTGCCCAGTTGTGGATGGGCCTCTGGCCAGGCCGGGGTGCGGAACAATTGCGTCGTTGCCCCAGCAATAAGGCAAATGTTCCGTGCCTGGCTGCGGATGGGCCTCTGGGCCACGGAGAGCCTCTGGGCAGCAGGCGTGAATGGCCAGGCCCTGCAGAGAGCTACTGGCACACGGATTAATGTGCAGGGCTACTAATCTATACTAATAAAAGAGAAACATGCAAATTAACCATCACTCTGCTATACCAAGCCACACCCACCAGCCAATCAGGAGTGAGTATGCAAATTAACCCAACCAAGATGGCAGCCGGCCATGGAGCTGAAGTAAGCAGGAGGCTTGGGTTGCCCTGGCAATGGAGGAAGCCAAGCTTCCCACCCATCCTGGCCTCCACTCAAGGCTACAAAGTTTCAATTATAGAAGATAAATAAATCCCAACAAAAATGGCGGCAGCCACAGAGCTGGAGCAAGCAAGAGGCTTGGGTTGCCCTGGCAATGGATGAAGCCAAGCTTCCTGCCCACCCTGGCCTCCGCTCAAGGCTACAAAGTTTCAATTATAGAAGATAAATAATTTCTAGATACTTGCTTCCAGCCGGCCCTGGCCTCCGCTCAAGGAGGCGCAGAAAAAAGAAAAAAAGAAAAAAAAAAGGAGGGGCTGGGATCTTGGGTCACCAGGGGGTGATCAGGCCAGGATGGGATGGCAGAGGCCGTTGGGGGTAAGCAGACCAGCAGGGGGGGCAGTTGGGGATGAGCAGGCCGTCAGTAGGGTTCAGTTAGAGGTGATCAGGACAGCGGGGGGGGGCAGCTTGGAGTGAGCAGGCCAGCAGGGGGCATTTGGGGGTGAGCAGGCCAGTGGGGAGGGAAGGTAGGGGTGAGCAGGCCAGCAGGGGGCACAGTTGGGGGTGAGCATGGGGCAGTTGGGGGCAAGCAGGCAGGTAGGCAGGTAGGTGAGTGGCTGGAGCCAGCAGTCCCGGATTGTGAGAGGGTTGTCTGACTGCCGGGTTAGGCCCGATCCCTGTAAACTGGCAGTAGGACATCCTTTGAGGGGTCCCAGGTTGGAGAGGGTGCAGGAATACTACCCCCCCCCCCGGTGCATGAATTTCATGCACCAGGCCACTAGTTTAATATAAAAGTCAAGACTGGCATCTACTCTTGGACAAAATATCAGAGTCACAAGTTACATACTGTATGTGAGGTATTCTGAGGGCATTTAAGGTACTCCACATTATCTTATGTTATTTCAGTTCTTCATTTGTTTTCCACATCTTGCTACATATTGCATTTCATAGGTAACTAAGAAGATTCATATATTTTATGGTTTTATCTAATTTAACTCTCCAAATATTACTACTGAATTAAAAGAATCTTATAAGAAAGGTCATATTGAGGGCCATACTAGTACAAGTAAACTATAAGAAAATTGCTGAGCCTGGCTGGCATGGCTCAGTGGTTGAGCATCCACCTATGAACCAGGAGGTCACAGTTCCATTCCTGGTCAGTGTATGTGCCTGGGTTGGGGGTTCAATCCCCAGTATGGGGTGTGCAGAAGGCAACTGATCAATGATTCTCTCTCATCATTGATGTTTCTATCTCCCTCTCCCTCTTACTTCCTCTCTGAAATCAATAAAAATATATTTAAAAATAAAAGAAAATTGCTATGTTGGTAATTATTTGACATTTAATTCAGGTTTTTTGTCTGCCATATTATCAGGTGAAAACAATGAAGATTTTGGTATAATCAATTTGAATCTATCATTAAGTGTTAAAGGAAGACTTTTTAAAAACAAGTGTATCTCACATATTGGTGGTCAGCAATAAACAGAAGGCTAGATATAAGAGGCGTAAGTACTAGCTGAGTGGCTATTTCTAGCTCTTTCTGTAGCTTCTAATTATTTTTCTAAAATCAAATGCTTTTGTGTAAGTGGGTGTTGTAATAACCCAGAATTGAAGAGAGCAAGAATAGGCATGGAAAACTGGTAGATCTGATATATTTTGAGTATCATTCTTTCATGATTATGCTCAAAATATAGACCATAACTAGCAGTTTCTTGGGCTGTGAACATATTATTTTAAACTTTTACCTCCCAGTCAGTCAGTCTGTTTGAAACCCTTCTGTGATTTGAATCATGGACTCTGATCTTTTCCTGGTTTCTCCCTTATTCTTTGAGTTTAATATTGTGGCAGATTCTTAAACAATACAGAAAAACATTAGTCCTTTCTCCACCCAACAGCCATACCCATGTTTATGAGGCCTTATGATTTTCCAATTTCATCTCTCCTACTTTATATATTGATTTTTTATAATTATATTTGAATTTGTCATGATGTTGTAATAATTGTATATATTCAAATAATTTAGACCAGTGATTTTCAGCTTTTTTCATCTCATGGCACATAAACTAATTGCTAAAATTCTGCAGCACAGCAAAAAAACAATTTTTTTTGCCATTTTGACAAAAAAATAGGTATAAATTTGGTTTTGTTCACACTGGACAGCTATTGTTGTGTTGGCTGTTGTCATCTTTAAAATCTGAGGGAAAAAGAGGTCAGTACCCCTGACTAAATTAATCAGGTATGGCTTGTTTTAAAAGTTCTTGTGGTACACTGGTTGAAAATTGCTGCCTTAGACAGAAGAAGCAGATTGTAGGATAAGGTTTTCTTAACAAAGGCAGGTATTTCTAAAAAATATTCATGAGTTAAGTTATGGCTATTGTCTTAGTCCATTCTGGCTGCTATCACAAATTACCATAGACTGGGTGACTTATATATAACACATATTTATTTCTCACAGTTTTGGAGGCTAGGAAGTCCAAGATCAAGGCCCTGGCAGATTTAGTGTCTAATGATAGCCTCTTTCTAGCACAAAGATGGCTATCTTTTTGCAAAAGGAGCAAGGGCACTCTCTGGAGTCTCATTTATCAGGGCACTAATCCCATTTATAAGGGTTCCACAGTCATGACCTAACTACACCTTCCAAAGGCTCACCTCTCAATACTATCACATTGAGGGTTAAGATTCTAATCTACAGTAATAAAAGAGTAAGATGCAAATTGACCATACCTTCGCGACACCCACCAGTCAATCAGGAGTGAGTATGCAAATTAACCCAACAAAGATGGGTTAATTTGCATATGCAGGTGCCCAGCAGCTCCGGGCCTCTGGGCAGCATGGGAAGGCGAAAAGGCGGCTCTGGGCCAGAGCAAAAAGGCGGCTCTGGCCAGAGCGAAGGCTGTGCCAGCAGCCAGGGGAAGGAAGGCCCATTCTTGCACGAATCTTTGTGCATTGGGCCTCTAGTCTATAATAATAAAAGCATAATATGCTAATTAGACCGGACATCCTTCCAGACAAAACCGGGGCTGCGAGGTAAGCCTGGGTCCCCAGTGCCTGCCGGTGGCCAGAGGGAAGCAGGTGCTGGCAGCTGGGGGAAGGAAGGCTTACTCTTGCAAGAATTTCATGCATTGGGCCTCTAGTATAGTATAAAAGGGGGTGGGGGTGGGGAGGGGCAAACATTCAGTCTACAGCAGCTACCCTTAGTTTGCTCATTGCCATTTTTGTGTGTAAGGAGTTAACCCTTTGCACTCGCTTGCTTTTTTTCTCGATTCCTTTATTCTACTCGGGATTTAATTTTTTAAATACCCCAGATTTTACGAAGCGTGGCAGTAGAATAAAAAACTGGAGTTTCTTTTCATACAAACTTATTTGGATTTTTTTATATTTCAAATTATTAATACATTCAAAGAGTATAAAAAGAGCTGCTACCAATGCTAACCATGTTGAGTCACGCTCGACATCCGAGTGCAAAAGGTTAAACTAAATAATATAATCTATTATGGTCTATTATGGCCATGATATCACTTACTTTGGATACCTTTTCCTGCTCTTTTGATGCTGAAATTGTAAGTAGGGAAATGGGTAAATCACAAATATTTTGCGTTTATGTTTTATTGACAATTCTTTGTGAAATTTATTATACAGTATTTGGAGAAATATACAATATCAACTCCAAGTGAGTAGTCATAATCAATTGAAAACTCTAATTGTGTGTTTATTTTAAATTAAATAAAATGTTGTGGAAACCATGCCAGAGTACGCCAGATGCTCAAGGCCAATCAGAATATTGAAGCCTTGTTTAGAGTATGCTGGATGTCCAAGGCTACTCTGAACTTGGGAATCTTAATCAGGATGTACATTGACTATAGGCAGGTGCAAGGATTCAACAATTCCACGGCACACTGTGCAGGTGTTTCCTTCTATAACCCAAAAGATTGATATTTTGCTAGAAGCCTCTTTCATCGAAGTAGTATTAAAGTGTGTTACTAAGGCTGTAGAGAGAGCCTGAGCTTAGATGCTGCTACTATGAGAGGCTGTGGGTCCAGAGGCAGCGCACGGCTGCTCATATAATAGCTGTAGGGACAGAGGCTGCTGCTGCTCTGTGGGAAAGATGTACTGCTAACTAGCCAGTGTGCAGCTACCTACTGTATGGGACTTTACTTTGAAGAATTGTTTTGTCTAATGGCTCTTGGTTAGCAATAGCTACAGGGCCACTGGCTTCTTTATTATAGAAGTCAGTGGCCCTATATATTCATGACTTCTCATGGCTTCTCCATCAAATACCCGTCATTCCAGAAGGTCCAGCCCCTGGCAGAGGAGGGGCTTGGACCCAGCAGTTAGTGTAGTAGAGCAGGATCAGGACCTGTGCTCCCACACTTGGACCAGTTGGCAGGATGGAGCAGTGAGTGCTTCCAACAAATGTCTAATCAATGGCTTTTGCTTTATAATGAACAAAAGGCAATCTGATCATTAATTTGAGGTGTATGAACTCTTCCCAGATAGGAGATTGGAAACACCATTCCAACCTGAAAATCTATTCATCTTCAAATATGGGAAATTAATTTTCTTTTCATAAAGTATGTTATACAACTAAAAATGATATCAGAGAAAACCAAAGATAGACTTCTTTTGATTTTTAGCACATTGTTGAAGAAAATTTTGCAACATCAAATTAGAACAAATTAAGTAACCTGGAATCTTAAAAGGCCATTTGGGAGCCAAATATCCTCTGACTTACGTGAATAAGTCCACATACTTTGTTGTCTCCATCTAGATCTTATTTTGTGACTTAAATGTTTGCTTGTAAATTGTTGGTTATTTTTTAGAACTATTTTATAAAGGCCTTTCCTAAATCACTCACATGAATGTGCGTGTGTGTGTGTATGTGTGTTTATGTTTGAGACCAAAATGAGTATGTTCCTTCCCACTGCCTGGGAAGATCATATTTAGTCATTAGTATTTACATAGCACTTGCTTCCCCTGAATTATAAGAGCAGAGGGATTCTGTTTTAAAGTCATTGGTAAGACAGGTTTTTTCCCTCCATGAACATACTGAAATTATACACTGGGCAAATTAGTGAATTTTACCAAACATGTCTCAAAGATAAATATAGCAATTTTCACAGTGAATGTTTTCCATCTCTCAGGAAATCTATGTTTGTCATGAAATGACAGTTTTGTGTTTTTTTTTTTTTGTTGTTTTTTTTTTTTGAGGGTTGGGGAAATGGGGAGATTGCCTTTGCAAACTGATTTTTAATTTTGTTAAATAACAAGGCAAATCTGAAAAAATATTTTATATTTAATGGAAGTACTTAAGCATGATCTTTTGGTGGAAAGCAAATGGAAAGAATTTTTAACACATTTAAGTATAAGAAACAGATTCTCCTTTCCCATTCCTGGGTAATCATTATAAACCATTAACTTTAAATTTTTAAATTCTGAAAAATATCTCATGTTGGAAATTCATGTGAATTCATACCAATAAACTAGTCTTGTAATTTTGTAAATGAGAATTAGTGTGCTTTTATAAGATAACTACTATTTTTTGTGTAGTAATGCCAAAAATAATCAGGTTTCAAATATGACTTGACCTACAGTCCATATTGCCATAAAATATATCTTATATGTATCTCTACTGCTATATATTTCGCAGGTATGAGCGGCAGCTGCTGGCCCTGATCGCCCCTCAGGGCTTCTCCACCAACCCCTGCTCCTGAGGGGCAATTGGGGCTGTCAGCCGCCTCTCGCACCTGCTGCTGGTGATGGCCCCATTCGCACTCATTGCTGGCAACGGAGCCGCGGCTCGCACCCGCTACTGGTCCCAATCGCTTGGCACTGTCAGTGGGTGCAAGTGGTGGCTGCTGGCCCCAATTGCCCCTGAGGGCTTCTCCACCTCCCCCTGCTCCTGAGGGGTGATCAGGGCAGCAGCCGCCACTTGCACCCACTGACAGCGCTGGCCCCACTCACACCTGCTGCTGGCACCAGCCCCAATTGCTCCTCCGTGCCATTAGTGGGTGCAAGTGGTGCTGCGTTGTCAGCGCATGGGAGCAGTGGCAGCGGGAGCAGGGCTGTGGGCAGACAGGGGACAGTGGCCCACGGTGGGAGGGGCCAGGCAGGGGTGCAGAGGATGGGCCGAGACCCCCCCCCCGCCCTGTGTCCACCGCAGCCTCGTGGCCCACAGTTCCTTTCAAGGTGCACAAATTTGTGTACTGGGCCCCTAGTTATATGATAATACTACAGCAGGGATGTGAGCTGAGAATTATTTGAAAACAATAGCTGTGACAGAGTTCTCACAGTTATTTCACCAAAAAGTGTCCTTTTTGGTGGAAATTATAAAAACAAAAATGCAATAAGATAATGTTGAAGTGTTTTGTAAATTGCACCCCAGATCAAATTAACGTGGCAAAGCTTTTATTTTGTTTTCTTCTTTTTGTCCTGTATGGATTTCTTCTTCTAGTATTTTGTGTGATCATTATAAGGAGGCTTTAATAATTAAATGCTGTCACAGCAACCTGTTGCTTTTGTTTTCTCCTGTTTATGTGACACCTCGCCTAGTGGCACCTTCCATTGTAGCTCTGTCTTTCTTCAATGAGGTTAGTTGTTTAAGTTTTGACATCATAGTATAGTCAACTCATGATTTAAGTCTCTAGTTAGAAGGTCTAATTACTACGCAATTCTTAATGTAGAAAGGAAAGGACAAGAAAAGACCAGCATTGTTGTTCTCATAAAATTGCAGTCCCATCACTCAGAAATCGTGTTATATGGCTCTCTTATTATCCATGTATAACAGAGGTTTGATTGACCAGAGAGTTTCTATAAATTGCTACAATTTGTGATTAGCTTTTAACAAAGGTTCTGGTTGACAGCTTAACAAAAGTCAAGAATAATCATAATAATTACCCTTTTTATCCAAGAGTATAATAGGACAACTGGCCACAAATACAGTAAATTACATATTTTCTCTTACTAATATACTACCAATGTTTAACTATCTCCTGTAAAACTGATTCTACCTATACAAATGTAATTGGTCACAATCAACAAAATTCAATGATGATTGTTTCAATAATTTATAAGCTTAATTCACTATTATTTCCTTAGCAATTGGCAAAAGTTTGTTTGCACCTGGAGGATGTTTGAGATTATGCATAACCCAGGTGTATTTTCTGTGTATTGAAAATGCAGGATGTTCCCTTTAATAACCTAAAATTTTAATAAGGGCATAAGAAATAGTTGAAAAAGTGAGTGAACTTGTATTTAAATTAGGTCTTTGAGAGCTTGGAGATTCTAACTTGGTGAACTCTAATTAAATCCCTTAAGGCCACTGGGTCTGCCTTCGTAGTTCTTGATGGTGAAAGTAAGGTCTTCAAAAAGAGTCCCTTGGCAGTACACACGTGAAGGGGAAAGAATCCTGCAACCCTTCACTACAGCATTTTACAAAGCTAGAATTCCAAAAGGAGTACCAGGCAAGGGGAATGGCAGAGACTAAAACCTGAGAACTAGGGAAGTAGAGGAAGAATAATTTGGAAAGCACAGTAATTGAAGAAGACCATCACTCACTCCGCCTACTGTATGGATGTAAAGCAAGACAAAGCAGCAAATGAGATATATTTGTGCTGGTAACGACAGAGCAAATTTTAGTTGGCACATCTTGCAATTAACATTTCCAGGAAGAAATGCTCAAATACAAAATAGCATTTTTTTAGTTCTGACATTATAGTGGCTTTTTCCTCCAAACGCATTGTCCATATAAATATCTAAGCATTTTTTTCCTTTACAACTATATTTCAGTACTCAATTGTGTGGATGATTTTAACTGTGATTGTGAGAGAAAAACAGGTATTGGATCTGCTTAGGGCCAAGAGGAAATAAATTATAGGTGATCAAAACATTGAACTTAAACTTGATTGTATTCTTAGTAGCTTTTCCTTTTCAATAATACAGATGTGGGCCAAATAAACCATTGAGTGGATGCTTCTTTATGTTGTCTATATGCTAGAGGGTGGAGGTAGGGAAAGATTTTGTACGTTCTCCTTATATTTGAAACAGATTGAAATATTATCTCTTGATATTATAAAAAAAAACCTCATAATTGAATCTCCTTATCCCACTACGCAGTAAATGCTCTAAGTCAGCTTTTAAAAGACATCTAAATGTCAGCCTTGCAGAAAGTTATTCCCCCAGCCCCACAACCCCAACAGGAACCATTTAATTGCAACCAAAATACCCAGTTTGGCTGCCAGTGTGAGATCAACCCCTTCCCATTTGGTATACCTCTCTCGTTTCTTTTTACTTTTTAGCAAGTACTCTCCCTTTTACTTGTCTGCGTTTCTATAAGTTAAGAGAAGATAAGGATCTGCCAGTGGTGGCAAATACCCACAAAGTTTCTCACCAGTGGATTCCTAGGAATATCTACAGAAACTAATTGAAGAGGAGAGGCACGTTGCTTGATTCTCTTAGTCTCTTCCTGTGCCATGGCCGTGTGTTCTTTCATATCCGATTGATATGTGATGTTCTGGCAGCCCCATCCTGACCAACGTTCTACAAAGTTGGAGCGATGTAGGAAAACTTAGATTTATACTTTTGTATTTTGCTCTACTTCGTATTTTAAAAAGGTTTTTAAAGCCCTGTGAATACTGTTTAGATCACGTGTATGTCTAGATGGAAATACTGATTTTGTTTTTTGTATTTTAGGGTAATTTAAAAAATTTTTAAATTTTTTTGAGCTCATTGGGGTGACATCCTATCTAATACAAGAGTAAAGGGCAGTTGTGGGGGACCCAGGCCTGCAGGGGAGAGCAGTTGTGGGGGACCAGGCCTGCAAGGGAGCAGTTAGGTGTCAATCAGGCTGGCAGGGGAGTAGTTAGGGGGTGATCAGGCTGGCAGGCAGAAGCTGTTAGTGGCAATCAGGAAGGCAGGCAGGAGAGCAGTTGGGAGCCAGCAGTCCTGGATTGTGAGAGGGATGTCCGACTGCCGTTTAGGCCCGATCCTACTAGGATCGGCCTAACGGCAGTCGGACATCCCTTGAGGGGTCCCAGATTGGAGAGGGTGCAGGCTGGGCTGAGGGACACTCCCCCATGCATGAATTTCATGTATTGGGCCTCTAGTTGGTTAATAAAATTATGTAAGTTTCAGGTGTACATTGTATTGAATGTTCACCACTCCAAGTCAAGTCTCCTTCCATTACCATTTATTCCCCCTTTACCCTCTCTACCTCCCCTACCCCATTTTTCCTCTGGTAATCATCATACTGTTGTCTGTGTCTATGAGTTTGTTTTACTTAATCCCTTCACCATTGTCACCCAGCCCCTGAAATACTGATTCTTGATGCTCTGAACAACCCCTAACCCCAAAGACACATGGGACTAACACTGGGTGCTAGCTTTGTTCTTAAGTATAAGTTTAAAAAAGTTTTGTTCACTTCTTGAACTCTTTAATAGGATGAAAGTGCCACAGTGTTTTTGTGGTCTGCTACTTAAGTGGATACATCTTTTCTTGCGGGGAGGGGGGATGGGAGAGAACTAGAAAGTAACAAACAAAATATAGAGGAGGTTTTAGCTTGTTCTCTGATCAAAGGGTTGTTTATTGATCTGGTGCGTAAAAGGACTCTGTTTTGGAGAGCCATTGTTCTGTCTGGAGTTTGAACTCTTCTCCTTTCATTATTTATTAGACTACGATAACTCTACATTTTCTGTTCTGCAGGAACATAACTCATAATTAAAATAAGAACTCCATCACCACTATGACCATATGACAATTGTCATAAACTTGTAAAACTTAAAATAAACATCTCTGTTAATTTAAATGTTTATAATTTTTAATTAGTCTTAAATAGAGATGATTTCCTCCAAGTGACAGTTTTACACTACAATATTTTTGTATCCTTTCTTAAAGAGAAAATTAGAAGAAATTGTACTTTGAAGTTAAACATTTTATACTTTTTTTTTTATCGTCCTTACTTCCAGACCCCAGAAAGTAGCTTACATATTCTATGGAAAGATATTCCAGTGACTATAAGAATAGACCTAGGTCAATTGTAGATCCATTAGGTCATATGAACTAGAATACATTAGAAAATTCTTTCTACATTTGTTTTCTTCTTGGGAACTTCTAATAAAGATAATAAGGGACTATAGTTTAATACATGTTGATAAATTGAGGTACACAGGACATTTAAAAAAAGACATTTGACCCTATCGTAGTATCAAAACTAAAGACTTTTGAATGGATATAAAAATGTCTAGATAGATACAGATATTTATGTATATGTGTGTCTGTATAAATTATTGTAAGTTATGTACTTCAGTAATGTCACCAAAATATTGAATAAATACATGCTTTTGGGCTCATACAGCTTTCCTAAACTTTGTTCTTTGTAATACTAGTGTTTAGTAATACATTAATAGGTATTCTTTTGGGGGGGATCCCTATTGAAATAAATGTGAATTTATTTTTAATTCTTAGATTTTAAATATAAATTGGAAAATCAAAGACTCTGAGGAATAATTCAGGAATAAAGCCAGTGTGCCTCCCAAAACTATTTGTTCTCATTATAATAATGTAAAGCTTTATTGAAAATTCCATCACTGTTGCATATATACATTTTGGAAAGAAAACTTTATATTGGCAAAAAGACACATTTTAAAACTTCATAACACTTGTGTTTAAATACTGACTCAAACATTTAGCTGTAATGCTAGGGGAAAATATTTAGCTCTTTTTTTAGGATGTTCATCTGTATTTGAAAAATAAGGAAAATACTACTTAGTCTATGCTTGTTGAGTTTAGAATATATGGGTTGCACAATATATCAACTTACTGCATATTCTACTTCTTTATTTTAGTTATTGTTTTAGTTTCCCTATTTTGAGAAGATTAAAATCAATGTCAATGTTAGATAAGTTTCACATGGAACATCATGGACTTCAAGAGGTTGCCAATGTGATACAGAAAACTAAGAGTCTATATCAATTAATAACACATATGGCTACAAGTCTTAGGAAACTTAACTACAATGGCTTAAACACAGTTTTTTGTTTGTTTGTTTTTCCATGTTTCAAGAAGTCCAGACCAACACTCCTGTCTTTCTACTCTGTTGTCATCAGCATGTTGACTCTTTCTCTCCTTTTATCACTTTCTGGTAGGTAGATGGCTGTTGAAGCCTGTTGGTAAATGGTATTGTACCTCCAGGCATCATGTCTACTAGAAAGAAGGATTGGAAAAGAGTGAGAAATCAAGCCAACCCTACCTATCCTTCCTTATTATTAAAACAAAACTTTTCCAGAACCATCCTATCAGAGCTGGGACAGGTAGCACCTCTTGCTTCAAGGGAGGCTTGGGAATTGGGGAACACTGTTGTCATAACTGAGTTAGACTAATTATAGCTCATTGCCTGGCTCTAAACATATCACTGACTATAATAACACAATTGTAGTTTTTTGTTTGTTTGTTTGTTTGTTTGTTTGCATGGAAGAGAAAAGCAGAAGCTTACTATTTGGGCAAGTTGAGTTATTCCACAGGCTCTCTTTTAAATGTATATATTAATATGAAATAAGAATAGCATCTGGAATTAAATATTAATCTAGAAAAGTTTCCATGTGAAAGTTAGATAAAGTCAACATTAGGGAATCTGCATTTTTAACAAGTCCATGTAGTAATTCTTACATACACTAGATGGCTTTGCCTGCAAGTTTCAGTAGACTGTGGAGGCTGGTGTGAGAATTAAATACTAGTGCTTTATTTCTTATGTGCAAACCTAAGACAGGGAGGGTAAGGAGCAAGTGCAATGAATCAAGGAAAAGATGTGAAAAATGAATGAAATGCCGTGTTTATATGCCCAACTACTGCTTCAAAATGAGCTATAATGTTGCTAGGAAGGTTACCTACCTGACACACATTATATTCCTCGGCATGCTGTATGCAACAATCCATGGTAGGTGGTGCAGGAAAGGTGAAAAAATTTATCTGCTGGGATCCCTTCTGTCTTCTCTTTTTCATTGGTTAATGTTTTTACCATAGCAAGTCAACCCTCTATCATGTCCAAGTTGTGTCATCTAGTTCCTTTTGATGCAGAACATGGTATGCCAGCTCCCATGGTCTGAGATGAGGTATCCCATTCAATTCTAGAAGTAGAAGGGAAGGATAAAAACTCCAGGCATGCAGGTGGTCAGCCTAGGTGTGTGGCAGCTGCCAGGGGGATATCTTGACACTCACAGAATGAATGCGTGGTTGGGCCTCATGAACAATGTGGTAAAAGTATGGTCCTGGAGACCAGAGCACCAGGGGAATTTGAAAAGATATCATTTTGCCTGATGCATCAAATTTGAGAATCAGTGACTTTAGAGTTTTATCTCTGGAGGCCAGGGTTTTGGGGATAATGGTATCTGATATAATCTGTTTAGTGGACTTGGTGCAGAAGAATAGCCCATCATACATAACTTTTCTATTCACTTCCTTCCCCATTCTTAAAGACCATGTCTAAATTTTCCAGAATCTGTACTGGTCAGGCAGATTCACTTAAGCAGTCCTAATGGCCAAGATGGATTGGGGATTTCTATGTTTTATCCTGCCTGCTAGTTGAGACAGGCCAGAATAAGCCACAGAACTCCCTAACCGATTCCACTTTTAGACATGCAAACTACTAAGCACATTCTGCTTTCCTTGGGGAAAAGGCACAGGTAACATATGAGGGTGTTGAAATAACACCATGCCCACCATCTTCCAAAGCAGCTAATTTAAAATCATTTGCAATCTGGGAGAATCTGTCTCAATATCTTCTTGTAAGAACCTGCAGCTAACTGTTTCTTGAAAGGTTTCCAGAGAATAGGATTTTATCCAAGACTTGTGACAGTGGTAACTTAGAACAAGGCTACAGAGATCTAATTAAAAAGGTGATTTCCTAACATATGGAGCTCCTCTGTGAAATCAAGAGAATGTGCTGTGCTGGGGGAGATGCTGACCCTGTAAATTCTTATGACATTAGGCTTAAATCTTAACTGCTAAACACCTTTCAAATATTTAACTCTCCCCAAGTAAACGAACTCCCCGCAAAGCTCTGTTTGTTGACTTTTATCCCAGTTGGACTGACTTTGGGGACTGCATCACTGAGACCTGTGCATTAAGTGGTACATATGTTGAATAAACAGCCAGACAGCTACCAACTGTCAAGTTGCTTTACCAGAGTATTAAAAAAAAAGCACATATGCCATGGTGAAAGGCAAAGGAAAAACAAAGGTTCATAATAGAACTAGGAAATGGTTCAGGTAAAATGCAACTGCATGCTTATGTACATGATTATTTTTGTAAATATCATTAGAGATATTTTGGAGGAGAAATCATAATCTTGAAATGATCTCAAATGTAGCATTAGAGGCAATACTTCATCTGGTGGCTCATAATTCATTAGTGAGTTAATAAATTGAAAGGGGGACCAGCCGTATTAATATAAGCTAAGGCTGGAAATGTGCTCAGTAAGGAAGCACAGGTTTGATTTTCTCACAAGCAGCAGATGGAAATAAAGGGACAGGTTGTTCTTTACAGGTATGGATGAAACAAGAGAACACAGCAGCTTTTCTGGCAGGAAAATTGGAAGTACTTATAGATAATTTTCAGACTTGTTGCCACCAGCATTGCTTTCCTTTGATTCTATGGTAGAACAACACTGACTGTGCATCCCAGGTGGCTACCTGCTGAGCAGAAAGAATCCTGGTCAACAGCAATTGATTTGCATAGATACACAGGTGCCTTGTTATTTGAAAGTGTCTTGGTATTATTTTGGTAGGAAAATGGACTCCTGATTTCCTTGTAATCATACGGTTTCACTTAAGGTGCATGGAAAGCCTCAACAATCAGGGGAGCGAGTGGAGATACCAATCTGGCAGACAAAGATGAGTAGAGGGGAAGTTTTAATGATTTCATAATTTTGCCTTGACCAGACACCTATTTAAAATATCTCTGCATTTGCCCCGGCTGGTTTGGCCCAGTGGATAGAGTGTTGGCCTGTGGACTGAAGGGTCCTGGGTTCATTTCTGCTCAGGGGCACATGCCTAGGTTGCGGGCTTGATCCCCACTGGGGGGTGTGCAGGAGCAGCTGATCAATGATTCTCTCTCATCATTGATGTTTCTCTCTCTCTCTCTCCCCCTCTCCCTTCTTCTCTGAAATCAATAAAAATATATTAAAAAATATCCCTGCATTCAAGGAGCCTATGATGTAAGAAAAAGAAGAGATTTGATATGATCAAAAGTAGGATAAAGTTGTATCATGAAACAGATGGATTTTAGAAATTCTGTAAAGAAAAAGTGGTAGAATTTGGCACGGTTTGAATGTTTGAATATAGAAAGAGAATATTGCATCATAGATTTTCCCATTTATTTTTCCAATTGAAATTATAGTAAATTTATATTCACCTCTCTTTTTTCTCTCTCAGTCTCTCATTCTCTGTCTCTGTCTGTCTCTCTCTATAGCTATACACTCATACATATGCACACATTATCTGTCATTACTTTCTGTCAATTACATTGCTAAAGTATGATGGACAGTTTAAATTTTTAACATTGATACTTATGAAAAGGACAACTGCATACAAATGAAATGAAATATACAATGATAGGTTTATGTTTTCATATAGTATTTGAAAGAATATATGTGCTATGTTATAATGCATGTATTCATTTACCAAATACCCTAAAATTATTCTAACTCTAAGTCATTAATATTACATCTTCAAGGTTAATCTCCAGGATAGTTGACTAGTAAAAGAAAGTTTATATTTCACTGTTACTTCCATTGATTTATGAAAAATTACTGTAACATAACTTTCAATAAATAGGTAGAGAGTAGTATTTATATTTTTTTCTACAAAATTTCCTTAACAAATTGGAGTATGACTTATATCTCCTATTATAATTGGTGAATAGATTTGCTTTAGTTAATTCTCATCTTCCTATAGATAACTTAGAAAAATCATACTACTCAGCTTCACCAAAAAACTTTATATGTTCTCTGCTTTTAATTAAGTACTTTTAAAAACATCATGGTTTTGGAGGGGTTATGCTTGTGATTCAGTATATTATGCTGCATTCTGAGTATATAGAGATGCATAAATAACTTGCCTTGAAGAACTAACCACAAATTCTGACTTTTAACATATGAGCTAAATGTCATGAATATGATATGAAAATGAATGGAAGCTCATGTAGACTAGAAGAGAGAGTTCATAGCATCAGGAAATGGAATGTATGCTCCACTCAGCGTATGTTTGTTTCTATTGCCTACACTCTTTGTATTTGTCAACGAACAACTCAAGAACTTACGTTGTTTAGTTAACTATGTGTGAACTTCTCTGCTTGTCATCTGTATTTCAAACTGGAATGAGTTTCATGTCTTTTTCACAAAGTATTTTGAGCATGTGGTTCTCATTAAACAATTGACTGCTGCAGGTATGGGTCCAGTGCACCACGACACCAAGCTCTGTTAACATGTCTGGACCTCCTTATTAAACCAAAGCATTTGGAAAACCCAAGTTCTTTCAGTGCTTCCCTTGAATAACTCCAGAAAAATGATGATGGCTGATTATCTGGTTAACTAAGAAGTCCACGATTTTCTGAAATAATCCAGTGTAATATGTATTTATTATATCAGCAATAACTTTGAGATGAATTTTTATTTCTTCAGATTCCTTTAATCTATATCTCACTTTTCTTATCCTTTGGGTGAACACTCTGTTATTTCTGGCATCTAGCACAATGCCACCTACATATTGGGGGCCTCAATAAATATTAAACTAAGAAATAAATGAAATACTAATATCAGGATCAATTCAAAGTTAAACTATCCAGAAGATAACTGGCATTTGTCAGAGCAGTCTTTGAGGAAAACCTCCAGTTACTAGGAGGAAGGCGATAATGCTGCCACACATTTCTGGACCTTCTTCCATCATTCCACAATGTTTAAGACTTTCTAAAATGTATGGACTTAAAAAGTTAGGCTTCCTAAAAGGCTTTGGGTTATAAAATAGAATCCCCCGTAGACTCTGAAGTGTTTCTGTTGGTGGGATTTCGATATAGACAAGGGACATTTGAGGCTCTCGACTTCACGGATACATTTTATATCCTCCTTATTTGCCTCCAAAGGCAACAGATCATGGCACAAAAACATATAAATGAATTCGTTTTTGTGAGAGGGCCCCTGCCACCATTAGTAGTTGTGAAGAACATAGCGGGTGACTGAAATCAAGTTCCAGCTGGGATTGGGGTGTGTGTTTTGGTTCACAGTAAAATAATATATATGGTGTAGTCAGTGTGTGGTGGTGTTACATTGATTTGTAAACATCAGTAAGATTAAACGATAAGGATGAGACTATCTGGACCCTTTCCAGTGGCTTCTCTAAACCATAGGATTTACCAGATTTACATTTGGAATTGTGGAGGATGGATGGGAGGTGTGATATATTGCAATGAATAACGTGTGTGAAGGTTAAAGATACGGTGACAGTAGTAGGAGCCCTTAAAAATCAAGCTGCAGTGCTCTTTCCCTATGCTAGGGCCGCAGATAGAAAGACAATGAGGTTGAGAATATATATCAGCAAGGGCACTGCCTATGTCTTTTTCCTCTTTTTCAGGACTTGGGTCTAATATATTTTAATTTTCAAATTTCTTTTGTAAAGGAAAATCTGTAAACTTTTAATATTTACCCATAAAAATAAGGGTTAAGACAAGGAAAAGCTAACTATAGGAATGACCTCAGGCATTTTTCATTTTGATTTGAAATTAAACAAGTATGTCAAAATAACAAGTACGCACCAGGGAATGAAGACCACATGCTGTCCCGTAGGCCACTCTCATACCCCTTCAGCTCCTTGAAGTGCCCTTCTAGCATACATAATTAAGAGGATATTCTCTGCCTTGTAAAATTCTCCAAAATAGAATTGTTGGCTGTAGCTATTTTGCCTTTGTTATTTTTTTCTCCCGAACAGTGGGTATTGCACATTCTGAATCTGTGTCCTAGTTCTTCAATGGATCCGGCTACCTATCTTTCCACGCTCAATCTGGTGAGGGAGAATGAGACTCAATTCATGGGTAGCTTGAGAATTCACACTGCTGCATTACTTTTCAGAGAACACAGAGACATTTTTCCAGCTAGAAATATTCTTTGGAAATCTTTGGGGATATCCCCATCGCTATATTGATACATCATATGTACTTTGCCAAAATCGGGCAGGGATATTTCCATTTCCGTTTCCTCTCTTTCAGCCACCCCCTTGGGCTCCCTTTGCTCTCCAAACTGTAAACCCTGAACACAGTGTCCGAGTTTGAGACAGGACTGGTCTAACCACCTGGAAGTCTAAGCCTCCTCCATTCATTTTCAAAACAGGATCACAAAAACTGTGCCACTCTTGCTTGTTCCACACAAGCACTGGGTTTCCTAGTTCTTACTAGTAGATAGTTTTACAGACCATTTTCCTACATATTCAAGCTGTCAGCTATTGTTACTTTTTACAATCCAGAAGAATATGCTAATTGTCCTGACATAATGCAATATGCTTAAGAACATGCCACTCAAAAAGTGTGGTTCTCAGGAGAATTCTACCTTCAAGAAACTTCATCTATAAGGAAATATCCCCTTTGAAATAAAGTCAATTCTTTGTAATAACATTGCGGAGGCTAAAATGTGATTTATAGCATACCACAACACTCTATAGTCAAATCATTTAACTGTTTTATAAAAACATAGATTTAGATTGAATTTAAGTAGGTGGTAAAGAGAGAGAGAACGAGAGAGAGAGAGAGAGAAATCAGATGACTTACAACTAAAGTTCTCTAAGAAACGACAGAATAGACAATGCATAGATTTCAAAGAAAATTACTATTTCATGCTATTGAGTATTAAACATCTAATTTCTATAGAAATCTCTAGTTTTTCCACATATTAAGTCAACACACTAAAAATGTCTTCTGTGGATATTTTTATAATAATATTTTCTGTTATAAAAAAGGCTTGCCAGACACTACCATCTGCCGTGTAGACTGACAGTGTATGAATCTGATGTCTTTCTGTGACTTCCTATCTTATATAATTGGAGGTTTCAGCCCAGAATGATGCTTTATTTCCACCTAAGGACAACCAAGTTTAAGTTCCCTTTGAATATTTTAATCATTTTCCTGCTATGCACTGATAAGACCAGTACTCTGTATAGTTAAATGCTATAAATGTGTCTATTGAGAGGGTCTTAAAAATTCTCCTCTGTGCTTCTGGCCCTCATCCAGAATTCCATAATACCTTCTGAAATGAGTCAGAAAACATAATGCATTATAATTGATAAATGTTTTATATGTGCTTACTTTATTTTGGAAATTTGAAATACCCAGAATGTCTGGCTACATCAACCTGGAGGTTTTTGTTTGTTTGTTTTTGAGATGAGAAAGATGTCTTTGTGAGTTGTTTATGTAAAGATATTTGTCTACCACGCTTTAAAAAGATTTCAAAGACACTATAAAAGTATTTACTCAGATATATGCATATGTGTGTATGTGTTTATAGGTGTACATATAATCATCCCAGTCCTAGTCAACAAGACAAGATTACTGAATCATTTCTGTATTTATTTATTTAAAAAAATAAACACTGTTTTCAATAAGAGAAATCCTTGTAGTTAAAACTTGTTAATTGGAGATAATGTCTGTGTAACTGAACATTGTCAAAGGGTAATGACCTCCTGCTGCTAAGCTCTGGAAATGTTGACTGGGAGCCAACACATTTGTTTTCAAAGCTGGAGACATGGTTCCTTTGACATGATGATATTAAAATGGCTTCATTTTTGTTGCACTACGTAATAGAAATTTTTTCATGGTAGGCCATATTATCAATGTGCTCCCATTTTTATGCCTCCAAATATCTTTGCAGGTTGTGTTTTCACTGCTATTTAATGTACCAATTAGCTTGTTGGCTGCTTCTGAGTGGCTGTTCTCATCACTGTACAGTGAGTTCAGTTTATTCTGGGGGTTGCCAAAAGGGTCAAAATGAGTTAGTATTCATGAAGGTATGCCACTCAATATAATAAATGATCAATACCCTATAATTCATTGTAATTGAGAAAATGGGCTGGGAAATGAACATGAAACAGTGAAAAGGGTCCCCTATTTTCTGTCCCCAATTCTTACGTACTACATTTGGCCAATGTCTAAAAGTTTATTTTGCTAACATATAAAATTTTACTTAAATTATTTTTTTTCTGGGATTGATTGAAATTTCTTTCAGTAAGAATGAAAGATCTAAGGACTGGTTTCCTTATAGGATCAGATGCATGTGGGATGGGGGTTTCACCCTGAGCTGAGATCTTAGAATATTAAGTAACCATAATGTGAGAATGGGAGGTGCTGAAAACCCACTGCACCTCCATTTCCATGTTCTTCAGAGGCCTCCTGTGTTATGGCTGCTGAGCCACTTGCATCATGATTGTGTGTAATGGACAATTTCAGTATTCTCTTTCTGGCTACTGCAGGATGCTTTGGGTTATATTTTTAAAATATCTAGATTAGTGTCCTGGTTCCATCCTCAACGATTTTGATTAAACTATTTTAGGATAGGTCCTGGCATCAATATATTTTTTAAAAGTTCCACAGGTGATTCTAATTATGCAGCCAGAGTGTGTGTGCCTCCGGGTCACTTGGAGGACTTCTTGAAACATAGCATGCTGTGCCCTGCCCCCACCTATGTACACCAAAGAGCTTTTGATCCACTGAATCTGGGGAGTTGCTGATAATTTGCATCTCACTTAAACTTATTTGCTAATAGTGCTTAACACAGTGTGTGGCCCAAAGTAGGCATTCAATAAATGGGAGCGATTTCATCATTATTTTGTCATCAGGAATAATTCAATAATAATCAGTGATATATTTTCCCTACAGAGTTATGAAGATACATTTTGTAAATTAGTAGGTATGCAGGAACAGCATAGAGAAATTACTAAGTGTCAGGCTCTGGAGTCAGTGTGCTTGCTCTCCATTCCAACCCTACCCCTTATTGCTGTTGCTACACTAGAAGGTATGGTAAGCCATTTAAATGATGCCATTTAAGTTTTTTTTTTTAATTCCTGATTATTTTGAAAAGAAAAATGTAAAAATTAAATACAACAAAATAGCCCTAACCGGTTTGGCTCAGTGGATAGAACATCGGCCTGCGGACTCAAAGGTCCCAGGTTCGATTCCCGTCAAGGGCATGTACCTTGGTTGCGGGCACATCCCCAGTAGGGGGTGTGCAAGAGGCAGCTGATCGATGATTCTCTCTCATTGATGTTTCTAACTCTCTATCCCTCTCCCTTCCACTCTGTAAAAAATCAATAAAATATATTAAAAATAAATAAATAAATAAATAAATAAATAAATACAACAAGGATAAACTAGGGGCAAAGTTAGGTGGGTTTTCCTATTAAATGTCACTTTGTTGTAGTTGTTACACTGGTTTCTGATTCCTTTCTGGTTTTTCATTTCTTTAGTTTACATAGAATATTTATATTCCTAAACACATAAAATTATAAAACAATTTTATAACAAATACTTATTGAACATTAGTAATATCCAGAACTCAATTTAAATGCTGTATAGTTGTTATCTCATTTAATCTTCACCATGAAACAAATGTTTTTATTATCATAAACCATAATTACTTTCTTAAAATCACACAGCTAATAGGGGGTAGGGTTGGAATTGGAGCACAAGCACACTGACTCCAGAGCCTGACACTTAGTAATTTCTCTATGCTGTTCCTGCATACCTAGTAATTTACAAAATGTATCCTCATAACTCTGTAGGGAAAATATATCACTGATTATTATTGAATTATTCCTGATGACAAAATAATGATGAAATCGCTCCCATTTATTGAATGCCTACTTCAGACCACACACTGTGTTAAGCACTATTAGCAAATGAGTTTAAGTGATGAGACAATTAAATGATGAAATTAGGGTTTAAATTTAGGCATTTGGGTGGGTTTTGGAGTGCCTGTCCCCAAAAGGAGCTATTTAGGTTTCTAATAACATTCTAGTTTCTGGTCCAAAATTCTGAGGAAATTTAGCTATACTTCACCAGCATCCCTAATTCCGGTAAATTTATCTTTTTGCCTATGCATGTCTGATATGACTTCCATTACAATAAAAAAATACCTTGACTAAAAAAGGTGGGTATTCTGATGGGAATATGAGGTCCCTGACATTTGGAGATTTGGAAAGTTGAAATGACTAAACTAAGATCTCCCAATCTGTGAACAACAGAACCAGAACAAAGAACAGAACCAAATATACTCATGACTTTTAAGCTTGTTTTCTTTCTGCTGCAACAATCTACTCCTCATTTATGGCTTTGCACCTTTTCTTAGATCACCTGCAACACCATGTGTGAGAAGATCACTATATAGATCATAAATTCTGAGAAATTATTTTCATACAGCATTTCCGAGAGCTGGCCCAATTAGTCTTCTTAGCAGAAAGGCAGAAGGATTGCTGCTAGTCTGCTTCAAGAGCTGTGTATAGCCCTTCGAGAGCCATTGTCCGGGCCTCACAAGGTGGAAATAAATGAGATAACAGATGCAAAGTGCCTGGCACACGGGAGGCACGTGGCTTAATAAATGTTAGCTATTATTGGTATTCTCCTGATGGCAGCAAGAGCAGGCAAACTGAGTGGGTGGGGAGAGCAACGCTCTATACTAATGACTCAGAGGACTCCCAGGTTTCTAAGATACCGTTTGAGTCCTAGGAAGTATTTGGTTTGTATGTAAAGGAAAAGAAACAATTTCAAAATCCAGTACCAGTCATTTTTCTGTTTATGGGATTTGTCAAGCCATATCAACAAGTTCAATTCAGTTCGACTGCCACATTTTGAGTACATGCTGAGGCCCAGGCAATGTGCAGGTTCATTGTTGAACGAGGGAGCTGCTTTTAATAACCTAATGCCAATAAACATTGTTATAAACACCTGGAGGGACAGGGCTATATACAAAACACTCAGACACAGGAGATATTTGCTTTTCTACCTGTCTGTTTTCTGTCTATCTATATTTGTCATTTTGTTCTTCTCTGTCTGGCAAAATTAACTTCCCAGTTTTTTAAATTGAAAAACACCTATTGTGCAAATTTGGGTGCACTATCCTATATGATATTAGGTGATACAGGTAAATATAACATACATCATGATGTAACTTAATGGTCTGTTTAGTGTCTTTTGTCCTGATAATGACATTTTCTGAAGTTTAAAGTTTAGACCTAACTATGTTCTCTAACTTAGATAATTCTTTCACTCACCAGTTATGCACATCCTACTCAAATCAACAAGTGTATGTGAATCCAGCTGATGGGAGGTAATACTTACAAAATATTTGTTATTGATTTTTATTGTCTAGCTTCATGATGCTATTTATTATACCAGTGCTTAGGTATGTCTTTTTCTAACAGTTTTTGATATGTAACCTCCTTATAAAAATAGAGATGTAGAGAACCTACCTTAGGGAAAATGTGAAAAATAGAACAAATGTGAAAAGTACATTCATAATTCCAACTACTGTTAGAATTTTAGTGTATTCCACTCTAGTTTTTTAGATGGAATTTAAAAATATACTTATAATAATGAGATACACATAAATTTGCTTTAAATTACTTAAGTACTTATCTTTATTCTTCAATAATTACAGAATTAATTTTCTAAAAGCAGCCAGATATTTCATCTGTTGGATCTGTGATAATGTCCTAAAACCTTTCCCTACTATTAGATACTGAGTTGGTGCTAATTATCCATAGTGTAACAATGTATCTTTATGTATTTATTTATTTTTTGCATTTTTTGGCTGACTTTTTTGGGCTAGGTTCCAGGGACTGTGAATATTAGAAACACTTTGACAAGTTTTTTGCCAAATTGCTTTCTAAAAGAATTGTACCAACTTAAGTTTTCATCAGGGATAAATGTGATAGTGAATTCACTGCACTTTTACCAGAATTTTAGGTACCTATTTATTTATTAATTTTGTAGTTTGGATGCTAAATGGTATTTGTTTTAATCTAGATATTCTGGTTACTAGAAAGTTTGAATAGTTTCAAATCTGTAATTATTTTTCCTTTAAATGTTAATTACCTGTTTAAGTTCTTGCAAGTTTGTTATATTTTTAGTGACTTTTCTATCAGAAGTTTGAATATTCTATATTTTATACATGTAAAAATATAATCAAGCTATTAATCTAATGCCATATTTGCTGAAAAAGTTTTCCATTACATTTAACTTTTTATTTTTCATACTAATACTTTAAATGTTATGGTAACATTTGTTGATATTTTCCTTTGTGTATTCTTTATAAATTGAAAGCATAGTAAATAATTTTTTTTGTCAGAGGTCTGGTAAGCATTCAATATTATTTTCACTTTCTTTGATTTGATTTTAAAAAATATTAAACTTTTTATAACTTCTGGAATTTGTTTCAGCATATGGTGTGAGGTGAGCATATATGGCTTTTAAGTAGTTTACAATGCTATGACCCAGCTGCCTGATTTCCCTTACGAGTTGCCAAATGCCCAATGAAAGAAGAAGGCTCTTATATTGTGTGTTCATTGAATAGCATCTGGCACTTTATTAAGTATGCCAGAATTATTTTTACAGAGGAAACCATGCTTTAGTAAAGGGAATCACGTTTTTGCAGATCAGAGGGGTATAACAATAAATTATTATTTTGGTATTCTTTATGGTATCCTACTTATTACAAAAGTATACCTTAGCAAAATAATGTAGGTTCTTTTGCTTTCTCGGATGTACTTTAGCTTATAAAAGTTAAGATACCTTTTAAATCTTCTAGGTGGACTTAGATGTCAAATCTGAGTTTGAATTATATCTGAACAAACCTCAAATTACAGTGGTTTGAATCACTAAAAGCTCTATTTCTTGCTTATGTCTCATCTCATTATGAGTTGAGGGGATCCAGGTTCAGGATTCTTTTCACCTAGTGGTTCTTCTCTCCCCAGGAGCCTTAGGATCTCAGATCCCTTTACTGGAAACTCTGCATTTGGCTGCTAGATGAGGGGAAAGAACGAGAGCATAGACCGTTTCATGGGGAACTTTTCTGTGTCTTATTTCTGAGCTATTACATCGCCTTTCCTGCCTACAAGGGAGACTAGGATGTAGTCTACTTGTATACCAAGATGAATAAAAGGGTATTTTGTGAACACTTAGTCTTTGTCATGTATCTTAACTGTGTTATATCAAGTTTTTACTGTATGTGAATAGTCTGTATTGGGGTATAAATTGACCTCTAATTTATTCAAATAATGCAGTCATGACCCACTTTAATTGGATGCTACTCTTCAGCCTGCTGCATTGTTTTACATGTTTTTATTGTGTTATTAAATTTAAGTATAGTTGGTGCACAATATTATATTATTTCAAGTGTGCAGTATAGAATGTTTGCATATTTTAAAAAGCAAACATTCCTGCAATACCACCATCTTCTAATTTTCTCAGCAAAGAGTACAGGCATACCTCAAAGAAATTGGGGGTTCAGTTCCAGACCACCATAATGAAGTGAGCATCGCAATAAAGTGAGCCATAATATTTTTGCTGGTGGAGGGTTTTGCCTTCAGTTTGTAAAAAACACACACAACATAACATCTGTGAAGCACAATAAAGTGCTATAAAACAAGGTATGCCTATAATTAACCTGATAATCATTTCTGCTGTAGATACCAAGGCAAATTTTATCTATGGCTAGGGTGTTTATATGACATTTCTCTGAAATAATATAAACATTACTGAGTCAGACTCATAGAACCTGAGTTTTCCAAAGAAAAGTACTTTTTCTATCCTGAACTCATAACCCTTGCAAAGCAATAGCAAACTTTATATAAGCTGTACCCTAGCCTGAGACTTTTTAGTCAATACACTCTGATTATTTCATCCCCAACTTTTCTCTGCATGAAAAGTAAATTACTGACTTTCAACATGGGAATTATCTTTCTTTTTTTAAAAAATATTTTTATTGATTTCAGAAAGGAAGGGAGAGGGAGAGGGAGAAGGAGAGGGAGAGGGAGATGAGAGGGAGAGGGAGAGGGAGAGGGAGAGGGAGAGGGAGAGGGAGAGGGAGAAGGAGAGAGAGAGAGAGAGAGAGAGAGAGAGAGAGAGAGAGAGAGAGAGAGAGAGAGAGAGAGAGAGAAACATCGATAGGAGAGAATCATCTATCAGCTGCCTCCTGCATGCCCCACACTAGGCATGGAACCTGCAACCCAGGCATGTGCCCTGACAGGAAATTGAACTCTAACCTCCTGGTTGATCAATCTATGCTCAACCACTGAGCCACACTGGCCAGGAATGAATTACTTTTCTTATCCCAGCATCACTGCCTATAAAGGATAACTGGGAAAAATGCAAATTCAAATAACAATGTTCTCCTTTATTCCTCTCTTAATGGATACCACAACTACCTATAAGACAATTGCCAAGTCTGGGTTCAAACTACTATTTCATATAGTCAAGTTACAGGTATTTTCACTGTTAAAAAAAGTATGAAAATTAAAAGTATATTTATTGTGAGAATGCTTTGCAAAGACTTGGCTAAAAAGTACTTAGTTTTGTAATAGTCCTGGAGCATGAGTCGGCAGATAGTAGTCAAGTTGTCTTTTTTAATCAGAATGAAGATCATGAATTCAAGGTGGGTTATTTATGACATTAATGAAGTGGGGGAGAGGAAGCCATATCTGTCACCTCACGGAGAACCAGCAAGACTCCTTCCTGACGCTCTGTAGTACTGCAGTGCTTAGCACTGGTTACATATATGTTCTCAAAATAGACTTCATATTGTTTGCAGAATGTTCTCATATGACTCATATTAAAATTTGTCCTACTGTGGCTATACATCCAGGAGTTCAGTGCAAATGCATTGATTTTCAAAAATCTGAGATTTATCCTGCTTTTACCTTTTATTATTGGGGAAATTACTTCAAATAATTGGACCTTAGTTTCTTCACTTGTAAGATGGGAATATTATTACAAACCTCGTGAGGAAATTACAAAAATCATATAGGATAGCAGAAATGAAATTGACCAGCATAGTATCTAGCACAGATATTTTGCCTTAAAAATAATGAAATGACATTTGAGGTTTGATCATGCTGATTCTGATTGAAACTCTAGTTGATGCCAGTTACTCTCAGGGATATTTTATTTGTTATTGGCTTTAACATACAGAAAAAAAATCATACTCTTTATTTCTGCTCTTGATTTGATTTTACAGATACATACCTTCTTCCTGCACACATGCCCCTATTTTTTGAAGATGTCACCATCTCTAAATGACTTCTTCCCTAACTGTGGTTATATATTATACGGAGATCCCCATTTAATCATATGCTTCATTGTGGCTGCTAAATTCTAAAGTTTCTAGTAAGCTGATTCTGCAAATTCTTCAACCCTTTTTTTTTAATCTGACAAAGGAATTTGCAAACAACTTTCTTTTTAAAAAAAGTGGTAGCACAAGTTATAATGAAGCCAAAATTAAAAAGAGAGTATGTAGCTCAGTCCTGAGCTAGAGATGAGCAAGATGTGTAATTATTCCTCTGGTGGTAGATGCTGTTGGGCAATAAAGACTCTGCTATGAATATTTTGTTGATTACTTTGCAACCAGTGTTCTTGCTGCTTATTTTTTCTCTTGATGAAAGAAACAGAAATAGTTATATGCTATGGTTTCATGAGAAACTTCAAAATAAAGTTAAAAAAATGTGTTCTTATTCTTTTCTGTCTAGGTTGTAACTCTTTTCACAATTAGCTGAGGAATATGAGTTAGATTCAGCCCCTTTAACTCAGCCAAATGTGGGATAAATAGTGAGAAGAAAACACATCAGGGAAGACTCCAGACCTGGGTTCTATAATTAGCACCGTGTCTTTAGCAATCCTTAAATTTTTATGTTTCTCAGTTTTCTTACTTATTAGTAAGTAGGATAAGTAGTAGCTTCCTTACATCACTGTGATATTTTGAGAATCAGATAACATGATGAATATAAAAATCTTTTTTGCAAAAGCAAAATGTCATTTTTAGAAAAATGTAAAATATTGCGATAAGCCATGCTTTCCCCTTCTCTTTTATACTAACACATTCAATTATCAATATCAGTGACTTAATTTCCTAAAACTTAATATAAATAAAAATCTTATGAAAAATGAACATAAGCATTATTTTTTTTTATGTAGTCACCAGTGACACTTGTGGAATTGTCATCTCTGTACAACTTTAACTTATTGACCAGGTACGTTGTAATTCCTTGTTTATGTGCCTGCTGTGTAAATTTACTTAAAGTAATTTGATGAAAAGCTTTGCTAATGTAATTATTGAATTTCATGCCTTATAAACAAAAATTATAGAAAAGTACTTAAGTTATTGTATTCTTTTAATACTGTGTTTGAATAGCATGTGTATTTGAGATTGGTAGTCAACATATTTAAGTGATGTGCTCATGAAAGTGAAATATTAAAAACAGCTTATGAAAATCTCCCATCTGGCAGTTATAATTGGTCAGAAATCTACTCTTCAGCATTATTTTGAAAATAGCATGAGTTTTTAATTAAAACTACTCATTCTATTTATTAACGTAAGTAAAACCTCCCACCTGGTCAGGTTAACTTGAGAAAGTGGTTTTCTAAAGCTCCTCTTATGGATTAAATGGTATATTTTTTCAATAAAGAATAGCTATAAAAGATGTCAGACATTTATTTGATATTAGTTTTTTTATGTTCTCTTTAATTTCAAAGTTAAATCCTGCTTGTTTAAAATGTTGGATGAATTTATGATCTTAATTCTTCTATTACTTTAAATCTAAACTAGCTACAAAGGATCTTAGATAAAACTCTTTTATAAACTTAAGCTATACTTTTTATATTAGTTAATTTAAATAAAGCTGACATGGGCAAGCATTAGGTAATTTATTAAGGTTAAAATTTCTCCTTATAGCACAATGTACAAAGCTTTTCTGTTTAGAAATTATCAAATGCAATTCAGTTGCTATAGTCATTATACACATTATTTCATTTAATCCTTTCAGTAATCCTGTTCTTCAGCATCCTTATTATTTACATTTTTGCTGTAATTAAATTGAAGCTCAGGAGTTGTATAACTTGTGAATCAGTTTCAGAAGAAGGATATCAGAGTGGGCAATTGGACTTAAGTCACAGGTATGTCGTCCTTACTCTAAACAGGAGTCCCAGGACCCCTGCTTGTCCTGCTATGCTAGGGTTATGAGGGTGGCTCTCCTAGCTTCTCTTCTGGAACCTCAGAGCCTCAAATTGATGCTGTAGTAATTCCCAGACATAGTATTTATCAAAACCACATAAGAAATTATAAAAGTGGTAAATAATTAAAAAAATAACTATAAAAGTGGTTAACTACTCCCAGGGAAATGTTTATTTCCCTCATGTTTTATATTTGCTAAATATTATGCCAACATATTAAGTCACAAAGTTGGCAATTTCTCCATGTGTTTAATTACACAGTATTATTTCTGATCTGTTAATGGTAGTTTCTCTCATTTCCATGTGAACATTTTAATATGGAGAATTTAATTTATTATTTATTTTTGTAATTGAGCCCCCTGGATCCCAGAGTGGGCGTGAACAGTGGAAGATATGCGCACCTGACTGTCCTGCCTGGTGGTGTCGGGGAGAGGTTTCTGCAACCCAGTTAGTAGTTGACTGCAGTGCACCCAGTCACCAGGATTGGAGACTAATGGGCTTAACTATTGACTTATTGAATACATGATGAATGTGATCATTCATAAACTTAGAGTGAAGGTCAAAGCCATGAAATTTGTGTATTGCTGTCATTGGACTCTTAATTTTATTGCCTAAGATATGGAATACATGTGCTCAGAGATCTTGCAGGGTAAGCCTTACCTTATAAATGAATCTATAGTCACTGGATTCTTGGTGTCTGCATCTTCCATTAGTACCTTATGTAATTACGGATATGCTCTCCTGTTCAAGTTTTCCAATGTATTTGTTTAATATGCTCCTGGTAGTCATGCTTCCCAGCATGGGAGCAAGGAAGGCTGAAAGCTAGCTCTTCTAGCAGTTCTGCTTGTGTCTCTGAGCCCACAGACACTAACTGTGCTCTTTCAGTCCATACCTGTAATTTCCATCTCGTTTAGTTACTTTGACCTACGTCTTTATTATTTTACCAATAACATTGCTCAAATTTATCTTCTTTATTTAAAAAAAATTACTGAAAAATTCTATTGCTAATTCTGTTTCCCACCTTTTCAACAAGTAAGTTCTATCTGAAATAGATTCCCTTGCAAATAAATTCCAGAATGTTCAGTTTTTAGTTATTTTCCGGCACTCAGAATTGTAATGAAAATAACTTATCAGAACTCTTAAGCATGCATGCAAGATGAAATGAATTTTAAATGTGTAAAAGAGCCAAGGGAAAGGAAAAATAAGAATGAGAAAGTAAAATCAAGCCAGGAATGAGGTTGGTCTATAAAATATTTGCCCTCAAGTTTTATAAACTTGCTAGAGGTAGATCACAAATTTGACTCCAAACGTTCTAGAAGCTAATCAGAAGAGGAAAATGTGATCACTATCTCTGAGGTAAAAGGAAATGAGTTGCTTTGAAGAAGCGCATTAGCTATTCATGAAACCAAGTTTGGGAAACACAATTTTATACATTTGTACATTGTGAGAACAAAAAATTGAAAACATATTTATCAGAGTAAGGAGATTCATAGATCTGTACTGTTTCATAGATGTGTCTCTAAGTATTGGGAGATACAAACTTCCATGTTGTGATGCAATAAAAGGCATTTTTATGGGAAAGGGCTGGCTATGCTATGAGTGATTCAGTCATTCCATCCTTTGATGGTCCAGCTGGTGCAAGGATAGATTTCAGAATATCTGTAGAAGTGAGGAGCAGCATCAGGTCTATAAATGGCTCCAAAGCTTCAACCTAAGTCACTTCATAAGAAAATTTAAGTTCTGGTCACATTCCTCTGATCCTTTTTGGAAACTAATGGCATTGTTGCTTCTATGTACAAGGTTACCATTTCCTCACCAGCTTTAGCAAGGAAGTCCTATACCCAAGAGTAAGAAAAACCCAAGTAGGGGAGGGCAGAGATGATTTCTAACTCAGATCCATAACCCCAGGGCTTGCTAATGGAAATCCTGGAACATAACAGGCACCTGTTACTTGTTGCTTTGTATGGAAATATTCCTATGCCACACTCTAAAATTAACTCACTATTTAAATATAGGCAAATAACTTTGCCTTTGTAAGGAGTGGAATTGATACTAACTTGATGGGATGTTTCCAGAACAAAATAAATCAATACATTGAGTCACACTGGCCAATACAAGGGGCTTAATAAATACTTTCTGAATCAAGGAATGAACTCTAAAGCAAAGTTCAATGTAAAAGATGAGAAGTTAGTGAATTATTTCAATTCTGCCATGATAAATATTCTAGTGGCAGAAATCACAGAAATCAGTACTAATGTTCTGAGTGACATTACTTTATTAAATAATCTAGGTATAAGAATACATTTATCCCATGAGATTCAATATATTTTATTTATTAATCTTCACCACAGATATTATTAATTGATTTTTAGAGAGAGAGGAAAGGAGAGAGAGAGAGAGAGAGAGAGAGAGACAGAGAGACAGAGAGACAGAGAGACAGAGAGACAGAGAGATTGATGTGAGAGAGAAACATGGATTGGTTGCCTCCCACATATGCCCTGACCAGGGATTGAACTCGAAACCTGTGTTTTTGCCCTGACCAGGAATCAAACCCACAAACGTTTTGGTGTACAGGATGATGCTCCAATCCACTGAGCCACCTGGCTAAGGCTCAGTATATTTTACTTTCAATGGGGATTAAAAAAACAAACCACAGTTAGGGAAGTATTATTTTTCCTATTATATTATCCTTCTTTCAAAAAAGCCTATCTAATAAAAGGGTAGCCACAAGATGGCAGTGCCTAGTCCTCTCAGCCCTGCCAGAGTCCCCCAGTCCTGGGGGGTGGCCACTGAGAGTGGGCAGCATGAGCGGCCTGGCGGAATGCTTGCTTCGTCACTGCAGTGACTAGACAAGCGTTCCACGCCCGGCCACGGATGGGCCTCTGGGCCACGGAGAGCCTCTGGGCAGCGGGCACAGAGCGGCCAGGCCCCGCAGAGAGCTACTGGTGCACAGATTCATGCACGGGGCTACTAGTTTGATTATAATGATGTAGAATCTGCAATGAACTGACTGAATATTTGTGACAATCTTCCCTAAATATTTCCTTTTCTTTGTATTGATATTTTGTCTGATGTTACACAGTAGTAACTTAAAGATTGTATTACCTGATTTAGTAGATTCTGAATAAGTTTTGTCAATTAATTGAGAATAAATTGGTTGATTGGAAAACACTTGGTTTCTAAATACACTTAAATATTCTAGTCTAATGTTTCTATCATATAATTATATTTATTAGTAAGTAATGAATCAGTCTTCATATGCAAACCTTCTATAAAATGATACATTTTTCCCACTATTCAACATGATACCATTTTTTTTTCATATTACCTTGGAAACCCAATCTCTTAATATTTGTTTTAAACTTATCTTGTACCATATAACTTAATTTTGAGTTATAAATTTCCAAACTGGCATAGTTTGGTGAAGTCTCATTTTACTTTAAGGGCTTATTTATCGGTAGGCCTTTCTTGAGCATTAAGAGTGTTAGAAAATTACCCCTAATGTTCTGAAAATTACCCTTGACTAGTAACTCTTCTTTTACTCCACTCTTTTTCAATTTGGACAGGAAACTCTTACAGAATAGAAAGAAATGCCATTTATGAAATAATTTTAGTATCATATTTCTATCTTTTAGGAGGTCCATATATGTATATGTTTAATAATATAACATGATATATTTGGGAGAACTTTCATTCATGCAAAAGACCAAGAATTTTGCTATTATTTTATTGGTCCACCTTTGTTGCAGGATTTTTTAAATTTTGGTTTTATCCTTGAGAAATAAATACCTTTTCTTCTAGCTCCTCTGTTCCTTTCTTTTTTATTTCTGTTAACATAGATAGGGTTTTTTTCAGACATTGTATTTTTAACTTTATTATCTAAATTCTATAGTATGTCTCAATATGATTTCCAATCTATTACTTTCTAATCTGTGATTTATGTTAACAGAATTCAAATCAGCTTATTACAGTATAATATGTAATTGTTTGGTCCTTTTGAGGCATCTGTAAGTTTTTTTACTTTATGATTTCAAGTTTTAGAATTTTACTAATTTATAGCCTTGCCTGTTTAAAAGTGATAGTTTAGCTATTGAATTCATTGAGTATTGTGGTTGTTTACTGATTTGCCAACCTTTTAGGTGTGTGATAGTCTGTCACCTCCAAGCCCTGATGTGGTTGTTAGGAGGGGGCTATAGGATTAGTTCTGTGCAGTGAATTCTAAGCAAAAGTAATGTGTGTAACTTCTAGACCAAAATATATCCCTCTCAGTACAGGATCTAGAGTTATCTTATTCCTGGTAGAGTGTCTAACAGTATTTAAGATTTTGCTGTCCTGTCAAACCAGGTCAGTTCAATGATGAGAGCCTCCTGGTGGCCTACACTTCCATGCATTGTAAGCAAAACTAACCTTTTCTTATTTAAAACCACTGAGATTTTGGGATTGTTTGAAACAATGGTATAATCTAACCTAGATGGACTGATACAAAATAGTGCTTGGTTTTGACATTTTCTGGATGGTGCTAATAAAATTTGAGATTGCAGCAAACATTGCCAGTGCTCCATCAGGATCCTGAGGATCCTGTTTATAATTTCTGTACACTGGTATCCCATTTCTGTGTGTTGTTGCTTTTTCTAGGGACAGTCCTCAGGTCACTGGAGCCATTTAGTCTTAGGAGCAGACAAACAGTGATTGACTGGCTCATGAAATCCCAGCTTCCTTCCCTTCATAAACTTATACTTCAGGATTTCCTGTCAGGATTTTGGGAGAAAAGTTAAGGACTTCTCTCACCTAGTTCTAATCTATACACATTGACTGAGTCCTATTTAATTTCTATTTTATTTTATTTTTTTTTTTACTCTTTTTTTTTTTATTTTTTAATGTCTTTATTGATTAAGGTGTTACATATGTGTCCTTATTCCCCCATTACCTAAATGTATTGAAATGTATTATAATCCTTTCCTAGTTTGTGCCCCTTTCACATCATCTCCTAGGCGAATATTGTTCCCCTTTCTCCCACTCTCTGCTTCTGTTTTAAGACAGCAATTACCAGGAGAAATATGAGCAAATATCAGGGAATTGGCCCATTCTCTCTGACATGAAAGCCCCATACACAAAATCTTATAGGTAGAAACACATGACAGAAGAATGTTGGCAGTTATGCTTCCTGGAAATTGGAGTAGTTCATGTACTTCATTCATTCACTTGTCGGACACTGGAACAATGGGAATACGAGAGCTGCTACCTTGATAAATTGAACTGTTTATCTGAATAAATCCATGTAAGCCTCTAGGAGTTGGGATAGATGTGCACAATAGTTTAACTTCCAGTTACATATTTTGGAAAGGTATTTTACTATAACATCCATACAGATTGGGGCAATTCAGACTTACAAAATTAAATAATCATATAGTCCACTTTAGATAATTATTCCAAAATAATAAAAACATTTCCATTATCCTTACTAGGGACTGGTTTAGGAAGGGCTGATTCTGCCCATTGATATATGAGAGAGTGTGAGAGGCACTTCTGGCAAAGGTTCCCTCACTCCTTCAGTTCTGAGACTCAAAAAAAGAGAGGAAAATAGTCTTTCTTTCTCCAAATGTTGTCATGTTTGTCATGATGCCTAGAGTTACCGTAGTCACTTAATTGACCATGAAGGTATCCTTTTGTGGACAAATCTGACACACGGAGATCTTTGATGAAATGCTGAGACTTCTGATTATCTCAATCCTGCAATTGTACTGCTGGAGACTTCTTGTTGTGTAAGATGACAACTTTTTTTTTTATTGTTTAAGAATTTTTAGTTGGATTTACTTTATTTGTGGCTTCTCTTCACTATGAAAAGTGAAGAGAAGGAAAGAGAGAAGACCTCTCTTGGAAGTATGGGACCTGGTGTCAGACTTACTGAACTTAAAGTTCAGTATGGGACTTACTATGGGACCTAGTGTCAGGCTCCTATACCACCCTGCGTCTGTGCCTCCATATTCAGCCTTTTCTCCAGCCGTCTGTGGATGGAACTCATTCTAAGACAAGGCCATCTTTCTTTTCTGTATTTTCCCATGCTCTCTAATGTGGAAAAGAGCAGTCTGAGCAAAATGCAAAGGTCTTGCTTTACATACTGGTAAAAGTGAGGAAAGAGTGATGTAGAAAAATAAGCAAGCAATTACTGCTTTTATTTTCTGTCTCCCTAAGACTTCAAGCACAATTCTAAAGGGTCCTGGAGCACTAAAATCTCTGAAAGATACAAGTTGTTCAGATCACCTCCCACCTCACCTTCTTTTGCCATAGGTAGGCATCTCTGCTCTCAAATAGTTCTATATCTGCTTATAGACTTTAATATTCTCGTAAAGCTCCATAATCAGAATGTTTGAATTAAAGGTTATTTTTCACTCTACTGTTTTTACCATAGTGCAGCCATGTAACCTAACAGTGTATAGAAGACCTTGGGATATAGGCAGTGAACACAATTCTAAGCATCAGGAGTGCTGAATCCTATACTTGGATGGGTCATTAATAAGATTTCAAATATGGGACTAGGTGAGCTTTAAGTTCAGGCAGTCTGACACTAGGTCCAATACTTCCAACCAGTGCTTGAACTGTGTGAGATGGAAATAACTTTATTAAAGTTATAAAAATAACTCTAGAAGAACTCTGTACATATAGGTACTATTTTTTTTCTTATTTCAGAGATCAGCCAGGAACATCTGGACACCACTTACACTTTGGGTACCATGTTAAAAGACTCCTTTTAAAAGAATCTGTGTGTGTGTGTGTGTGTGTGTGTGTGTGTGTGTGTGTACGCGTAGGCACTTGACTATGCATCTGTATAAAACCTGGTTGCTCTGGATTAGTTTGTTGAGCCTACTTAGAAACTGTTTTTTTTTTCTAAGCTTCTATTGGCCTTACTGTCACTAGATGGCAGAAACCGATCCTATTTTGTGGGAAAATGAGTGTTCGTTTTACATTCGGGAAGGGCACTAAAAAAGCTTCCCACAGACAATGTTTACAGGCTTCCTTTATTTTGACATTTCTTCTGAATACATTAATGTTTTTGGAAATTCCCTGTCAGGTCCCCTGCAGGGGTATGCTGCAAAGTGATCTTGGCTTACACAGAAAAGGGATGGCTTGCATTATGCACTTTGTATTTCAGTTTATGATTTTAGAATCAAATACTACTTTACTTAAGGCGGCGGGTGGGGGAGGCGTGCAGAGTGGGAAGGGTGTGGAGTTGATCACTAAGAAAAATCAAGACTGTGTCACATTACGAAAGCACTGCCACCAGAATATCTTCTCTGAGCCAGAGATGCCTTTATTTTTAGTTCATGCTCTTTAGGGGAAGGGCAATTGGCTGTCAAGGTATGAGATATAAATATATTTAAAAATTCTCTATGTGAATTTCTGTACTAGAGAGAAAAATATTTTTTCTTTTTTCAAATTAGTTATTGCTTCAGAGCACTATTAGTTTCTTTTAAAATTAAGTGATTGAGACAGTATTTATTTGAAAAGCCAAACTCATGCCCTAGAGGCTATATAAAGAATGTTTTCTTAGTATTCAAATAATCATTGGTCTTTAATTGTTTTGTACACATGCCAATTATGACCTTCTTTGAAAATGCCAAAATAGAAATGTCTTAATTCAGAGAAAGCCATTACCGTGTCATGAAGCTGAAATTATAGATTAAAGATTATGCTGTATGCATGTTTTCATGTATCTTTGAAAGCAATTTAAAAATAATTTTATATTAAACATTTTTTGTTCCTCTTAGAGAAAAATTTTTAGCTCCATTAGGATTATATGTGGCCCATGCAAAATACATTTTTAGCCTATTTACTTGCTTAAAATCCAGCTCTAAAATATACATTTCATTGTAGTTGTGGCTGTGGGAATTCCAAAGCCATAGGAAGAAATGCTTGGTGGTTTCATTTGCATTCCAATACCCAGAATGCTTTTCCAGCTCACTGCTATTTAATCTAAGTCAGCTGGTGTCAGAGCCCTGGGAACAAACTGAACCATTCTGACATGCTTCTCTGAGTGCTTTTTCTGCACCAAGTACACAATAAAAACTCAACATTTCATCACCATTATGAATTTTTAGACTTAAATATTTTTAAATCTCCATCTTCTTTATAACTCTTCTTTTAACCCTTCCTATGAAATGTTACTTTAATTATTATTGTGATAAAATTTAATTGATAAGTAAGCCCAGAATTACCAATTACTTGGAATGTAAGTTATCTTGAATAACTTGTGACTTAGAACACAGGTGGGAGAATTGGGAAAACACATTCTTCCATTAAGAAGAAAGTCAGCCCTGGCCGGTTTAACTCAGTGGATAGAGCATCAGCTGCGGACTGAAGGGTCCTAGGTTCAATTTTGGTCAAGGGCACATGCCCAGGTTGTGGGCTTGATCCCCAGTAAGGGGTGTGCAGGAGGCAGTTGATCCATGATTCTCTCTCTCCCTCTCCCTTCTCTGAAATCAATGAAGATATATTAAAAAAAAAGAAAGAAAGAAAAAGAAAAAAGTTAATTTGGAGAAAGCAGTGTACATTTTGGAAGATCTACAGGCTTGATGACTAGAAGTTGTTGGTGTCTCATGCAAGTCAAGGATGTAGTGGGTCTATTTTACAGTCTGTTTAAATAGTACTGATCAGAGGTAAACACTTGTGAAGTGGAGAGTGTGAGTTTTCTGAATTGTGTGTCAAAGGAAGTAAATATGGCTATTTGATTATATTAGAAATTATTGTCAATGAAGATAGCATTGTGGACATGGTTCTCTAAGGGTCATTTTTTAGAGATGCTTATGAAAATTTTTACAGATTAAATGATATGACATCCAGGGTTTGCTTTAAAATGACATATAAGCAGGAGACATGAATGGGGGTACAGATGAAATTAAATTGCCATGTGTTGATAATATTTGGACCTGGACAGTAGGTATATGGGGGTTCATTATACTCATTTTGTTTACTCTTGTATCCATTAAAAGTGTTCTATAATAAAAAAAGTTTTAAAAAGAAGAGATGAGCCCCGCTGGCTTGGCTCAATGGTTGAGCGTTGACCTATGAGCCTGGATGTCCTCGTTCGATACTGGTCAGGGCACATGCCTGGGTTGCAGGTTCGATCCCCAGTGTGGGGCGTACAGGAGGCAGTTGATCAATGATTCTCTCTGATCATTGATGTTTCTAATTCTTTCTGCCTCTCCCATCCTCTCTGAAACCAATAAAAATATATTAAATAAAAAGGAGACATGAAGAAATAGGTCACAAAGGACTTAAGCTTTTGAATTTAGTGTACACTCTCCTTGCAAAAAAATGTGATTTATGTTTTTAGGTATTTTATCACATATGTTTGTGTGAAAGAAAGTTACTTCTTTAATTAATAAATAAGAAAAGGAAAACAATACAAGTTTTGTTTTGTTTTTTAATTTATGTCCTCCTCTTACCTGTTTCAGGCCTTATTCTGTCTCCTCTGGATCTATAATCATGTTCTCTCTCCTAGGCCCTACTCAGTAATATTAAAAGTCTCTTTCATCTTATAAAAATTAACTTGAACCTCGCATTCTCTTGTTAGCACTCTATCTCTTCTTTCATAAAATTCTGCAAAGGAGTGTCTACACTTCCTCTATCCCTTTCCTAGTCTACTAGCCATTCATTTAAAAAATAGTAAAAAAATATACCATGGACTCAAAGAAGCAAATGGCAATACAATGAGTATCCATGTGTCAATTATGTATGAATAAATAGAAGCTACCAGTAACTTAGCATGTATCTCTCATGTATCCCTTCTTAATCATATCCCCCTTGTGCTCTATTGTAAATATTGTGATAAGGTAGGCACTATATTGAGATTTTTGTTTGTCTTTTCCATTTTTTAATTGACTTACCACTGCTTATGTATTACTAAACACTATTTTTCAGTTTTACCTGCTTAATAACATTTTGCACATTGAATCATTCTGTACTATTCTTCTGAATTATGTTTTTCACTCAACTATGTTTTGAGATTCATCTGTGTTGATATGTATAGTTTTAGTTCATTTATTTTTTACAAGTGTATAGTACTCCTTATTATTCTTACACCACAATCTATTTGTCTATTTTATTGTTGATAGACATTTACTTTCAGGTTTTATGCTCTTAAAAAATAATACTGTGCATATGCACATTCCAGTGTATGTACACCTGATGTACATGTGTACAAATTCCTCTACAGCATTTTTGGATCACAGAATTTGACTTTTCAGGTAAGGCAAATTGTTTCCAAGGTATGTGCACAGTAACCAGTAGTGTATAAGTATTCTGGTAGTTTTATATTATTGTATACTATTGTATATTATATATTCATTAAGTATTGCCAATACTTGATGTTGTCAAAATGGAATATTTTTATTAATCTGATGTGCTGGTATATGAAAAAATAACATTAAATTTCCTTACTTATACTAAGAAGGTTAAGCTTCATTTCCCATGTTTTGTTGGCCAATCAAGTTTCCTTATAGTGTGGATTGCCTTCCTAGGATGTTTGACAATGTCTATTTACTTTTTATCCTCATTACATAGAATCCTAGTTCTAATCACTCTCAAAACCATCCAATTCTAGTTGCTTCTGACAGCATGCCCATAAAGTCACTGTTGTTGAGGTTTTTACTGAATTCCATGTTAACAAATCTAATGGACAATTTTCAGTCTTCATTTTACTTTATTTTTGAGTTCTCAGTTGCATTCAACTCCTTATTTTTCATGACATTATACTCTCCTGATTTTGTTCTTTACTCTTTCATTTTCAGTCTCTATTTGCTTCTTTTCAATTCTATTTTTTTTAAAAATATATTTTTATTGATTTAGAGAGTAAGGGTGAGGGAGAGAAACATCAATGATGAGAGAGAATCATTGATTGGCTGCCTCTGCACGACCATGTGCCCTGACTAGGAATTGAACCATCACTTCCTGGTTCATGGGGCAATGCTCAAGCATGGCAGCTGGGCTCTATTCTATTTTTTAACCAATCTCTAATAACTAGTTATGTTCTTCAAAAC
Source organism: Eptesicus fuscus (assembly GCF_027574615.1). NCBI lineage: Eukaryota > Metazoa > Chordata > Mammalia > Chiroptera > Vespertilionidae > Eptesicus > Eptesicus fuscus. The sequence continues at coordinate 61,834,244 of NC_072476.1, read as the reverse complement.
ATCATCCTGAACTCTCTTCTCTTTTCATTATCCACTGTCTCCCTAGGACCTTTGTATGAGTGGCTCCTTCTACCTAAATTAAAAAACAAAACAAAAAAAACAACAGTAAAACCTTGATATAACAGACCGATTTGGTCTAGGGTATGTCCGTTAAAGCTAATATTCTGATATATCATCACTAGGTTTTCCGAATGGGTATGTTAAAAAATTGACAAATTAGTTAGTTTACCTGCTTTTACTTATGTAGACACATTTGCGTAAATTATGTATGAAAAGTTTAATTTTACAGAAAAATTTTCTATATTTATTACAGTAATTTTAAATTTATACTGAATAGATCTAGTAAATGCGTGCATTCACCAATCACCACAGGAAACAAAGGCTGGGGTGTGGCTTAGTGCACATGGAAACATTGGGCTGGCACATGTTAAAACTGCTACAGAAAGTCAGGCCAGGTGACAACAGAACCAATTACTTTACAAGATGAGGTGTGATCATGTGCTAATCATTTGCTGAACATTGTTTATGAGCAGTGACTCTTGTATTTAAATATGTAGGCTATAGTTGTAGATATGTAATATTTATTTATGTTGGCTAAATTATTACAGTGTGTTTTCCAACATATGGCTTATTCACTAAAATTTGTTAAAAATAAGAGTGAATTGAGAGACAAAATGGCAGTGGAATAAACGAATGTGTCCCGAGCCTTGTCCCAGAGCAGATAGAATGAGCAACTAAGTCAAATAACATCCACCCCGAATTGGCAAAGTAGACACAGCTGGTGAGACAATTCGCAGCTGGGAAGGGCAGAGGATGCCTGGAGAACAGTAAAATCAGGGATCTGGGCTGGAGAGAACTACGAAACCTCCGAGCCCAGAGGGTCAGAGGGCCACGTCCCTTGGGACAGGCATAGCATAGCCTCTGACTGTGGAAAGGAGGTCCACAGGACTGCTGGCAGCAGGAGATTCTAGATCTGGGTCCACAGCCAAGAGAGACTGAGCCCAGAGCAGGCAGCCTGGACAGCTGCCCAGACCGCGCCATGCCAGTGGGAGAGGGGCTCACAGTGGCGCAGCACTTTCTCCTCTTTTGGTTTTTGCTTTTGTTAGCTGAACCTAGTTCATAGGACCTTTCAAATACAGACATGCACCCACTGAGGTGCAGGTGGAGGTGCGGACTTGTGGAGTCTGGGGAGAGGCCGGGAAGAGGAGAGGGTCAGGAAGAGGTGGCTGTGAGTCTGGCGCTGACTCATATCTGATGTGCTGGACCTACGCAGCCATTTTCTCCTGAAGAGATAGCCCCTACCTGCAGTCTCCAGGCAACCAATACAGCCACACCCAGACTACACCCTGAGTGGCACAAAGGATACAAAAAAAAAAAAAAATTCTGAAGTGTCCCTGAGAGCCCACAGGGACTGGCCTAAAGAGAGGCCTTTAGTCTCAGCAAAAGGAAACTGAGAAGCGGCAGACAGTACAGAAGAGTGGGATCTTAAACCAGCCCTAATCTTTATTTTTATTTTATTTTATTATTATTTTGTTATCTCTTTTTCTCTTTATTTTCCTTTTTTTTGTTTGTCTCTTTATTTTCTGTTTCTTGTCGCATCATTTTTTCATCATTCTAATTTTTTTATTTTATCCTACTTTATTAAATTAATTTTTAAAAAAATTATTATTTTATATTTTTTTCTTCTTTTTCTAATTCTTCTTATCCACTCATCATCTTTCTACTTCCTCTATACTGAACTGAGGTCCTCCCCATATTCATCTGATTCCTTAACCTTAATTCTTAACCTTACTTTCTGTATATAAGATTCTGCCCCCACCCTCTTTACTGGGTATTTGTTGTTTGTATGTTTTGGCTTCTCTGTTTGTTTTCTGGTGTTTTCTCCTTTTTCTTCTTTTCCTTTACTCTCATACCATTTTTTCCTCTCTTTGATATCATTTGTGCTGTTTTCTCTCCCCTAATTCTCTTTTCTCTGGTGGTCACTTATATTGAGGTTATCAGTGTTGTGAGTACATTCCTGTTTTGTTCCCTTTATGTTATGTCTTGTTGAGGTGAATTTTATCTTGTTTGGCCAATGTGGTAGAGAGCGAGCCATATAACCAGACACCCAGAGAGGAGACTCCATCCATGAATGGGTCAATAACACTCCAGACCCAACTACAGAGGCAGAAAGAAGGCAGCAGTGAGGGACAGATCATGAGTGAGGGAGGGAGCAAAAGAGGAGTGTGTGGATGTGTTGGGTGTGTGTGTGTGTGAGTGAGGTACAGTTATATCCCGCAGGACCTTTGGAGACAGTTTGACTGGGCTTGCCTAACCAGGCAGCCTCTGCTACCATTGCAAACAGTCGTGGAGCAGCCGGCACTTCCACAGAGGCTGTGCCTTTTTGAAGGAAAGAGCTGCTGTGACTGGGAGTCTAGCCTCACCTCCACACAGGGTGTCCTCAGATAACATCTGGGACTCTACAGTCACCCCCGCCAGGGACCGGTTACCTCGGCTGCGGTCCCACGGCCACTGAGACTCCAGCCACCCCAGGAACAGGCTCCTGTGAGTTCCAAAGTATGCTCCCCTCTTGCTGGCACAACACTGTAGCTCAGGGCACTGTGACCACGCTAACAGCAGCCACATGAACAGCCCGCCCCCATTCAAGGAGCAGCAGCCCCACCGAGCAGCCTGCCCTTGTCTGAAGTGCAGCAGCTGTGCGAGCAGCCCACCCCTGTCCCAGGAGCAGCAGCACCATGAGCAACCTGCCTCCATCCAAGGAACAGCAGCCGCATGAGCAGACTGGCCCAATCCAAGGAATAGCATCCCTGTGAGTAGCCCACCCCCACTCCAGGAGTAGCAGCTCTGTGAGCAGCCCAACCCCAATCCTAGGAGCAGCAGCTGCACAAGTAGACTGCCCCTGTCCAAGGAGCAGCAGCCCCGCGAGCAGCCCACTGCTGTCTGAAAAGCAGCAGCCACACAAGCAGCCCACCCCATATGTGGAGCATCAGCTGTGTGAGCAGCCTGCCCCATACTAGGAGCAGCAGCCCCACGGGCAACATGCCCGTGTCTGAGGAGCAGCAGCCCCATGAGCAGCCCGCCCCCATCCAAGGAGCAGCAGTTGTACGAGCAGCCCACCCCCGTCCAAGGAGCAGCAGCTCCGCAAGCAGCCCACCCCTGTCTGAGAAGCAGTAGCCTTGTGAGCAGCTCGCACCTGTCCGAGGAACAGCAACTGCACGAGCAGCCTGCCCCCGCCAGCCAGAGGAGCCACCACTGCTGTGAGCAGTGCCAACCGAGGAGCCGCTGCCAACTGAGAAGCAGGTGCTGCATGACTTGACACCTAGGTCCTTGGGTGAGAGCAATAATGGGGAGACAAACCCCAAAGGAAAGAAAAGGAGGAATCACCAGAAAAGCAGCTAAGTGAAATGGAGGCATGCAATATGTCAGAAAAAGAATTCAGAATAAGCGTCATACAGTTCATAAACCAGATGGATAAAAAAATCAACAACTTACTTAAGAATCAAGAAGAAATAAAGAGTGATCTAGCTTCAATAAAAACACCATGGAGAGTTTCAACAGTAGAGTAGGAGAAGCGGAGAACCACATTAGCGAATTAGAAGAGAGGGAAGCAAAACACCCCCAAACTGAACAGCAATTGGAGAAAAAAAATTAAAAGACAGGTGGAGAGCCTAAGGGAGCTTTGGGACAACATGAAATGAAGTAACATATGAATAATAGGGGTGCCAGAATGACAGGAAGAGAAACAAGGGTTAGAAAACCTATTTTAAGAAATAATGTCAGAAAACTTCCCTGATGTGGGGAAGAAAAAAAATCACTCAAGCACAGAGAGTCCAAAACAAGATGAACCCAAAAAGACCCACACCAAGACACATCATAATTACAATTTCAAACGTTCAGGACAAAGAGAGAATCTTGAAGGCTGCAAGAGAGAGACAGAAAGTTATGTACAAGGGATCTCCCATTAGATTATCAAATTATTTCTCAACAGAAACACATCAGGCCAGAAAGCAATGGAAGGAAATTTACAAAGTGATGCAAAGAAAGGGACTGAATCCAAGAATACTCTATCCAGCAAAGGCTATCATTCAAAATTGAAGGGGAAATAAGGAACTTCACAGACCAAAAAAAAAAAAAAAAAAAAAAGGCTAAGGGAGTTTATCACTACCAAGCCACCAATGCAAGAAATGCTAAAGAGACTGGTGTAAAAAGAAGAAATAAAAAGGGAAGAAGGAACACAGGCACAAAAAATAAAAATGGCTACAAACAAGTACCTATCAATAATAACTTTAAATGTAAACAGACTAAAGGCTCCAATCAAAAGACACCGAGTGGCTGAATGGATAAAAAACATGACCCATATATATGCTGTCTATAAGAGACCCACCTCAGAACAAGGGACTCACACAGACTGAAAGTGAAAGGATGGAAAAATATCTTTCAGGCAAATGGAAATGAAAAAAAAAAGAAAAAAAAGCTGGGGTAGCAATACTTATATCTGACAAAATAGACCTCAAAGTAAAGGCCATAACAAGAGATAAGTAAAGCCACTTCATAATACTAAAGGGATCAATACAACAAGAGGATATAACCTTGGTAAACATATATGCACCCAATGCAGGAGCACCCGAATACATAAAAAAAAAAAAACTCCTGGAAGATATCAAGGGAGAGATAAACAACAATACAATCATAGTAGGGAACTTTAATACTCCACTTACATCACTGGATAAATCCTCTAGATAAAAAATCAGCAAAGAACAGCAATCCTAAATGACTCATTGGATGAGATGGACTTAATTGACATCTTTAGAACATTTCACCCCAAAGCCACGGAATATACGTTCTTCTCAAATACACATGGGACATTTTCAAAGATAGACCACATATTGGGTCACAGGCAAAGTCTCTCCAAATTCAAGAAGATTGAAATAATATCAAGCATCTTCTTAGACCACAATGGCATAATATTAGAAATAAACTATAAACTACAATAAAAATAATAAAAAATTCAAATACTTGGAAGCTGAATAGCATGCTATTAAACAATGATTGGGTTACCAAAGAGATCAAAGAATAACTTAAAAACATCGTGAAACAAATGACAATGAAAACACAACAATTCAAAATCTATGGGACACAGTGAAAGCAGTCCTAAGAGGAAAGTTTATAGCTATACAGGCCTACCTCAAAAAACAAGAAAAAATGGTAATAAATCATCTACCTCTACAACTTAAATAATTAGTTGAAAGAGAGCAACAAGAAAAGCCCAGAGTGAGCAGAAGGAAGGAGATAATAAAGATCAGAGCAGAAATAAATGACATAGAGACCAAAAAAAAAAAAATACAAAAGATCAATGAAACCAAGAGCTGGTTCTTTGAAAGGATAAACAAGATTGATGAACTGCTAGTCAGGCTCACTAAGAAGCAAAGAGAGGACCCAAATAAACAAAATCAGAAATGAAAGAGGCAAAATAACAACAGACCCCACAGAAATACAAAGGATTGTTAAAAAATACTATGAACAACTCTATTCTAAAAAACTAGACAACCTAGAAGAAATGGACATATTCCTAGAAAAATACAACCTTCCAAAACTCAATCAGGAAGAATCTAAAAATCTCAATATGCTGATAACTATGGAGGAAATTTAAGCAGTCATCAAAAAGCTTCCAGCAAACTAAAGCCCAGGGCCAGATGGCTTCACAGGGCAGTTTTACAAAACATTCAAAGAAGAACTAAAACCTATCCTCCTCAGAGTATTCCAAAAAATTCAAGAGGAAGGAACACTTCTAAGCTCATTCTATGAAGCCAGCATTACCCTAATACCAAAACCAGATAAAGACAATGCAATGAAAGAGAATTATAGACCAATAGCCCTCATGAACATAGATGCAAAAATCCTCAACAAAATTCTAGCAAATCGGATCCAGCATTACATCAGAAAGATCATACACCATGACCAAGTAGGATTTATACTAGGGATGCAAGGCTGGTACAATATCTGCAAATCAATAAACGTGATACATCACATAAACAAATTGAGAGATAAAAATTACATAGTCATACCAATTGATGCAGAAAAAGCATTTGACAAAATCCAACACCCTTTCTTGATAAAAATCCTCAGCAAAATGGGAATAGAGGGACCATACCTCTGCATAACAAAAGCTTTATATGACAAACCTATAGCCAACATCATACTCAATGGGCAAAAACTAAAACCATTTCCACTAAGAACAGGAAAGAGACAGGGATGCCTACTTTCACCACTCCTGTTCGACATAGTTCTGGAAGTGCTAGCCATAGCAATTACACAAGAAGAAGAAATAAAAGGTATCCAAATTGGAAAAGAAGATGTAAAACTGTCATTATTCGCAGATGACATGATATTATACATAGAAAACCATAAAGACTCCATCAAAAAATTATTAGACTTAATATATGAATGTGGCAATGTAGCAAGATACAAAATTAATGCCAAGAAATTTATGGCATTTTTATACACCAATAGTGAATGTACAGAAAGAGAGATTAAAAAAAAAAAAAAACAATCCCATTTACCATGGCACCAAAAAAATTAAGATACCTAGGAATAAACTTAACTTAGCATGTAAAAGACCTGTACTCAGAAAACTACAGGACACTGAAAAAAGAGATAGAGGAAGACATAAACAGATGGAAGAACATACCATGTTTATGGATTGGTAGAATCAATATCATTAAAATGTCCATACTACCCAAAGCAATCTATAGGTTCAACGCACTCCCCATTAAAATACTTATCGCATATTTCACAGACCTAGAACGAACTCTCCAAAAATTCATCTGGAATAAAAAAAGACCCCAAATAGCTGCAGCATTCCTGAGAAAGAAGAACAATGTAGGAGAGATCTCAATACCAGATATCAAGCTGTACTACAAAGCTACTGTTCTCAAAACTGCCTGGTACTGGCACAAGAACCGACATATAGACGAATGAAATAGAATAGAGAACCCAGAAATTGACCCAAACCACTATGCTCAATTAATATTTGACAGAGGAGGCAGGAGCATACAATGGAGTCAAGACAGTCTCTTCAATAAATGGTGTTGGGAAAATTGGACAGATACATGCAAAAAAATGAAACTAGATCACCAACGTTCACCATACACAAAAATAAACTCAAAATGGATAAAGGACTTAAACATAAGATGGGAAACCATAGAAATATTAGAGGAATCCACAGGCAGCAAAATCTCAGACACATCCCGAAGCAGTATCTTCACCGATACAGCTCCTAGAGCAATGGAAACTAAAGAGAAAATAAACAAATGGGACTACATCAAAATAAAAAGATTCTGTACAGCAAAAGAAACCATCAACAAAACAACAAGAAAACCCACTTCATGGGAGAACATATTTGCCAACGAAATCTCCCATAAGGGTTTAATCTCCAACATATACAGGGAACTCATACAACTTAACAAAAGGAATTTAAACAACCCAATCAAAAAATGGGCAATGGACCTAAATAGATACTTTTTGAAAGAGGATATAAGGAAGGCCAAGAGACATATGAAAACATGTTCAAAGTCACTAATTATCTGAGAGATGCAAATCAAAATGACAATGCAGCACCATCTCACACCTGTCAGAATGGCTGTCATCAACAAATCAATAAATGACAAATGCTGGCGAGGATGCAGAGAAAAAGGAACCCTCCTGCAGTGCTGGTGGGAGTGTAGACTGGTGCAACCACTGTGGAGAACAGTATGTAGTTTCCTCAAAAAACTAAAAATGGAACTCCCATTTGACTCAATGGTCCCAATTCTAGGAATATAGCCCATGAAACTAGAAATACCAATCAGAAAGGATATATGCACCCCTATGTTCATAGTAGCACAATTCACCATAGCTAAGATCTGGAAACAGCCTATGTGCCCATCAGCAAATGAGTGGATTAAAAAACAGTGGTACATCTACACAATGGAATACTACACTGCAGTAAAAATGAAGGAACTTTTACCATTTGCAACAGCATGGATGGAACTGGAGAGCATTATGCTAAGTGAAATAAGCCAGTCAGAGAAAGATAAATATCATGATCTCACTCATTTGTGGAATATAATGAACAACATAAACTGATGAACAAAAACAGATCCAGAGACAGAGAAGCATCAATCAGACCGTCAAACCTCAGAGGGAAGGTAGGGGAGGGTGGGGGTAAGGGGAAGAGATCAACCAAAGTACTTGCATGCATGCATATTAGCCTAGCCAATGGACACAGACACCAGTGGGGTGAGGGCATGAGTGGGGGATGGGGGGCCAATGGGGGAATAAGAACACATATATAAAACCTTAATCAATAAAGAAAAAAAAATAACAGTGAATTATTAACTAAATATAACCTGTTAATTTAATTATTAGCAAATCTTAGTTAAAAGCATTTTAAAGCTAACAGTGTGTTAATTTTCACATATGACATACTAGAAATTTTGTCCTTTAAATTTAAATTCCGTTAAATTGAGGTCTGCAAAATCAAGGGTTTAGGGTACATTCTCTTCTCTCCCCATTCTCTACTTTTTTCCAGTCCTCACTAATTTTAACACTCATTTAACACTTTATATTTTGGATTCATTGGAAATTACCCTGGGCAATCTTCCCCAACTTTTCAGTCCAAATTATATAATCTGTTTGCACCCTCTGCTTTTCTTGTATATCTACTCATTTATGTGATTATTTGTCTCTTCTTCATATGCCCCTCTAGACTCGAAGATTTATGTGTTGACTTTGTACTTGTTTGTTCACACCTCCATCCTCCGGGCTCAATATTTTTTCTGATACATATAGTAGGATCTTAATAGCTACTCTTAATTGTAAGAATAAACAGATTGAGGCCTGTGATTTTGGATAAGTAGATGGTTGTATCATTTTACAAGAAAGGAAATTTAAGAGGGGTTAGTTTATAGGAAGTGGTGATGAGTTTAGTTTGGACACAAGATGTTCAAAATGCTTCTGAGTTAACTATTCAAAAAGAAGAGCAGGAGGATGGTTTGATATGTGGATCTAGAACTGAAGAGCTCAGTATGGGTTGGGATTATTGACCTGTAAGTTATCAATATACTGGGGATAAGTGAAATATGAGAAAAGAAATGGTCCAGGGAGTGTGAGTGTCCTGAAAAAGAGGACTGCACGTAAATGCAAATGGCCCTAAAGAGTGATCTGACCTAATTACACAATTTTCTTATTATGGCCAGATTTTCTCAACTCCACATATTAGGCCTAAGAGACATGGAATTACAAAAATGAAATATTTAATTTTATAACATCTCTGAACATGTATTTCTCATATTTCTATATAACTGATCATGGGCAGTCTATAAATAGCAAGATGATTGTTTGGTTATGTTTATTATTTTTAAGCCATTTCACTTCTCTCAAAGCCCTCAAATAGCCTCCTAAACTGCTCAAAATAAATTCCGGAGCCTTTATACCAAGGCCTGTAAGATCCTCCGCCTCCTCCCAGCACCCTTTTTTCTCATTGTCTTTACTCTTCCAACTTTCTCGTATGCTCTGGCCACCCCGGCCACCCCGGCCACCCCAATATTCTCTAGAGGTGCTGAGTATTCTCCAACCCCCATCTACTTCCCTTGACTAGGACAGGTTCTCCTTACATATTTCCATAGCTTGCTTCTTCCTTTCTGCATATTTCTGGTCTAAAGTCTCCTTAACTGAATGACTTTACTTGACTCCCTATTTAAAAGTACAACCTGTACTCGCATACTCTGTCCACTTTCCTCTGCTTTATTTTCCTTTTATCTCTTATTTATCTGTTTAAATTGTGTCTCTTCCCCATCCCTCTCCCCAATATAATAAGATTAATCAGAGCACAAATTCTTGGTGTTTGGTTCATTTTTGTAACCTCAATGCCATTACAGGGCTTAGCACTTAAAAACCACGCAATAAATGCTCATTAAATAAGTAAGAGTGTAAAAAAGATAGCAGATGCAGAGGAGCTATGGCAGGGTGGCTGAGTACAGGGATCCTGGTGTCTGTCTGCTTGTGTGTGACTCTATTCCTCACTAGTTGGACAAATTGCTTCATCTCTCAGAACCTCATTTACCAAATATTTAAACCGAGTACCACAATTCCACATACTTTATATTGTTACCATGAGGATTAAGAAATATATTCCATGTGCTAGTTCCAATGCCTGGTACTTGGCATGCACTTAATAAGCTTTTAACTCTTATTATTAGCAGCAAAAAAATCAGTGCTGTTTATTTAGGAAATATTTATTGAGCACCAAAGCATTCGAGACATTTTGCTGTAGATTGGGGTTACAGTGATTAGTAAGATACAGATATATCTTAAAAACTTTCATGAGAACAGAGTTTAAAGATGTATTTATCATTTAAATAATTTTGAATCAACCTGCAATTTATGATTGTGTCAAAGTCAAATATACTTTTGAAGAATAGCAGATTTTTTTTATTTTTTACTTTCTACATCTGTTAGTAGCAATTCAAATTTCCACCAAGGCTTAGCAAGTTGTTATTTACTAAAACTCTCTAGCTCTGGGAAAACTATCCCTCCAGCTTATACACTATTGATCCTCTGCTCAATGAAGAGAAACATAAAAATCTTCTAATAATTATACTCCCACTCTAAATTCTGTGGTTTACCAGCATTGGAAATAGTCGATGATAGATTTAAGATACTGCCCCTATAATTTATCTTTCTTTAAATGTTATCCATCTTGCATTATTTTTTCTTGTGAATTGAGGAAGTAATGAGTAAATTGGCTAATGGCTTAAAATAGCTTGAATAAAAGTGTTCAAAAACTATTCATACTCCTCTAGTCTTGACACCCAAGCATGTGTTCAGGTAAACACCAGTCGAAACTTTTTGAGAACTTTCTTATTTTGATTTTCTTTTACAAACTTCTTTAAAGCTCCTCTTGTATTTTGCCTATTCCTTTGCCTCTCACCTCATGAGTTTGTTTGTAGATTGGTTGCTGAGTGATATTTTCAGTTTATTTTGCTCATTAGATTCCACATATGGTGGAAGCTTTCCCTTTATACCCCTTTGGTTCTTTGTCCCCCAGATATGGATTATACTTCTGGACCTTTCGTGGGCTTTGCAAAAAGCCCCATGTGCTGGGATGGGGGCAGTGGGACCACATCTCAAGGCCTGGCCTGGCGCCAGCACTGATAACTCTGTCTGGGATGGTTTATGGCCTCTCTAAAATGGAGTAGTATTTTGGGTAAATAGGTCTTGCAGGACCAGATAATTAAAGGGGCAGTGACGAGATTCAGATTGCTAGCCCCCCCAAAATGTCTCATTTTCCCCATCAAGTTCATAGGGTTCTTGTCTTTCTCTAACTAGCTTATTTTACTTAACACAATAATCTCCAGAGGGAAGGGGTTTGGAGGTCTGGATGAAAGAAGGTGAAGGGATTAAGCAAACCACATATATATATAACACACAAAGACACAGAGAACAGAGTGTGATAGCCAGAGGGAAAGGAGGGTGGGGGTAAGTAGAGGTGGGCAAATGGGGTGGGGGATGGGGAAAGAAAGAGACTTTCCTTTGGGCAATGGGTGCAGGGTGCAGTGTGCAGATGATGTTTTATTGAGTTGTCCACTTGAAACCTGTAAGTTTTGCAAATCAATGTCACCTCGATAAATACAATTAAAGAGGGGAAAAATGCAAGCTAAAGGCCTACCTTCATACCAGTTCTGATATGTTCTCCAGGATATTAACAATACATCTGGTCTGATGAGTAGTTATAATTTAGGCAGTGTTAAATAGTTTCCTCTCCTCACCCCTTCCCCCGAAAACAAAAACATTTCCAACAATTGCTGCTCACAGTCTGAAATACATGTTTGAGTATAATTCCTTTAGATATTAAAAGTGTTTTAGTCATTTGAGGTCTCATATTCAAATAAAATTTATAATAAAGAAGTGTAACTCTCTCACTCTGCTAACTTCAGCAACATGATTTGGATTCTTGGAGGGTAGAGGATAGTATCTCGGTGTGTGGGAAGGGAACGTTGTGAGAGAGGGCAGACAAGTTGCAATGGGCATTGATGAGAATGCCAAAGATAGAGTCACATATTTTATACTTTTTTCCTAGAACCTTCCATGAGAAAATAGATTTAGATCTGTGAGTTGTCTAATAAAATGTGGTTATGATTCTAAAATTTAAGGATAAAAGGGTATTTTTGAATTAATTAGGTTTTCATTGCCACTTACACTTTTCTTAATGGGAGGACAGAATATTTGAGGAAAATAATTTAGTCTCATTAAGTTCTTCTTTTGACATCAGAAGTCCTTAATTTAAAAAAATATATCCAATTAACTTTGCAAGTTATTACCAACTTTCTACCTAACGTATTATTAGTGATATGGACATTTAGGGTGTTGTCAGTATCAGCTTATAAATTTGCTGTTCTAAATAGTGTCATACGTTTTCAGTACCTTTAGCCCAAGATATACTTCTGCTTTCATTATTAATTTATTTTTGCATTAATAAGCTTCAACTTGCCCCAAAAGATTTTGTGAGCTAAGCCTTAAGATTGTTTTTAAATGAAGAAAGCTAACATCATCATTAACAAACTAGATATAATGCATATGACTAAAAGAACCATGAAACTCCTAGGGCTGAGCTGGGGATTTTAATAGTCTGTTTAAACCAAGAAGAGAAATTAGGTTCAATGCTGAGAGAAGAGAATGATATTTACCAGTGCACACCTATTAAGTGTCTGCTACAAGCCAGGCTTCATACCAGATAAAAGAGGCAAACTCCTTCTAGTCAGGAAGCTTATAACTTTGTGACGAACAAAGGCACATAAGTCATTCTTTAACAAACACTCTGAGAGACGAAAGAAGGCACCTTACAGAGAACTTTAAAATGTATGTTGAGTATTTTTCAAGAAGTTGGGAGAAAAGAAAGGACATTTGAGGAAGAGGGAAGCCTGTGCCCATCAGAAGCCACGAGGGCTGCACTAAGATGCTTAGTCAGGTGAGATCAGAAAGATGTGGGTGAGTGCTGAGACTATGACAGGATAAGCAGGAGGCTTTGAAAAGCATGTTAAGAATATGGACTTCATCCTGTAGATTGTAGAAACCATAGCAGTTTTAGAAAAATCATTCTAAGTGCATTTTGAAAGAGATTGGAGTCAGAATGATATTTGCTCTAATCAAGACAAGAAATCAATAGGAAACTGATTAATGGTGCTCGTCAGAATTGAGAAGACAGGAACTTGCAGGTTGCTTTATGTAACTGACTGGCTGGAAATGGAAGAAAGGGAGAAGCAGGTTTCTCACTTGGACAATAAGGTTAGCACCCTTTTGATAGAACAAGTAGAGGAGAAAACATAAGAGTAAAAGAGGATTTATAACTTGGGCACCTTTAACAGAATATATGGATAAAAATGTATAATGGGAAGGTAACAGAGATTTGTAGCTCTATAAAGAGATCTGTGGAGAAATACAGATTATAGAAAGTCGTCAGGAATAGGAGCGAGATTACACTGTGGGGGTGTACTATAAGACTAGAATGAACTAGGCAGGAGTCACTGGAGGAACATCAAAACTTCAAAGCCTTGCATAGAAGGCAGATCTCCAAAAGGAGGACAAATGGTGTTGTCAGAAAGTAAGTAGAAAAACCAAACAATGTTGCATTAGTGAAAGGAAGAAAAATTTTCAAAGACATGGGAATAGTCAATAGGGCAAAGGTATCTTTGGGATCAAAGAAAATGAGGACTTAAAAGTGACCCTTGGCTTTGGTGATTAGGAGGTAATTACTGATCTTAACAAAAGCAATTTTAGTGAACAGGAGTTAAATGTTAATGGTTAAGAAGTGACTGGGAATTGTGGAAACTGAACAGTGAATGTTTATTATTCCTTTAGTTGCTTGACTCTAAAAGAAACATGAAGTAAAAAAGATAAAGATATGATATAGAGTGTGGGCAAGCAAGAAATATTTAAAAAATATTTTACTTCATGTTCTTTTTCAATTGGAAGTTGAATCAAAGAATCCAGTTGAAAGGAAAAACATTAAAGAAATCAACTGTATATAATATTTCCTTTAATGTATAAAATAAGATATTTAATGTCAAGAAAGGTAAAAGTGTACATCTTAGAATAATGGTGGTCCTTGATATTAAACACTTTGTAAAAAAACCCCTCCCTATTTATTTTCTATTATGATGTTAACCAGTAAAAACTTGATCATTGAGAAACACTATTGATAAGAGGCAAAAGTGTATTCTTGAATAGAAATATGGCCATTTCTTTCCTGAAAGCAGTGGGGGATGAGGCTCTGATGTTTGAGGAGTAAATATTTTTTAAAAAAGTAAGAGGCAGGAAGCTGAAATGAATCCAGATTTACACTATAAAAAAAGAGGCAAATATGTATTGGGAATGAGTAGATAAATGTTTAATGCTGGTTTCAAGGAAATAATAAAATTTTGCAGTAGGTACTCTAGGAATGGAAGAGAATACTAACAAAAGCCATTAAAAATTACTTGTTAACTTAGAAGGCATTGTTAAAATCAGAAGCCATATATTTGTATAAGCACCAAATGTCACGATTTTGTGATTTTTCTCTAGCACTGCTCAGTATGTAGAAATGATGAGAGTGGATGACTGGGCTTATCCAGGGCTAAATGTCTGTGTAACAAGGGCAGAGGAAGTATGAGGCCAAAGGACTTGAGATGCTGGCAAGTAAGTCCTTGACTGAGCATTTAAGCTGGATGAGGAAGAAGGTAAGGCCAGGAGAAAAATGGAGAGACTTGTAAGAAAGAGAAGGGGAATGCGTGAAACTTTTAGAAGTGTAGATATAGTAGAGAAAGAGGTAAAGGAGCCACACACTTTTTTTTTTTCCAAATGTATTGGGAATTACATATGGCAGAGCTATTCTAAAGCCTGAGTAATTGAGAGAAGTAACAGTGAAAATAAAAATGACCTTTTGGAAATGTGAAAATTATTTCATAAAACAAATCAGGATGAGTTTGAATTGATATAAATGCAAAGTGATGTCATTCAGGGCAGGAACATAATGATACAATAACAAGGTAGAGAAATAGACAAAGGTGAGTGAAAAAGAATATATTTGGGTAATATCTAACCCAAGGAAATTAGGTAGTTTCAAAAATTTGAAGACTTAGGGACATTTTTTAAAAAGTAGTTAGATGAGTGATACAAAAATAAAATTTTCTAATTGTCAGAAAAAAATCTATGAAGTTTCTTTCATCTCTACCCATAGTACAAACAATAGGCTATTGGGAGCAATGCACAAAGAAATCATATGTTGCATAGATGTATTTATTTCAGACAGAACACAAGATCGATATAAATTGTATTGTGACTTTCTTGTCTTTAAGGGTACTAAAAAGAAAATAAGTTTTCTCCAGAAAAGGATGATTATGTACAACACAAGTGTTGTTTGTTCTCTAATGTAGTAAAATTTGCAATCATACAATATATTGAATAGAATAATAAATGACGCATGAATGGATCAGATGATGGATCTCTTATTTGATGTGAATGCGTTCTTACCCTAGGCCACTGAGCCAGACTTTCAGATGGGCATTTACCTTTCACTGTTCTCTGTAGACCACAGCTCTCGTCAAGCAATGCTCCCCGGACAGCTGGCTCTGGCATATACCATCTGGAAGTCCTACTCCCTAGTGATGCCCATTATAGAAAAGTTTCAAGTCCTCAATTTCACCTTTAGGGAATCTTTATGTCATTTAATGAGACATCCAGCAGCACATTTGCAGGATGATGTTGTCCATAAAAAAGTGTTTGGGAGAATTCTAACTGGCTATTTTAAGATAAATTATATCAAAACTGTTGATATCAGGTGAGGTCCACCTTTTTAAGGAGCAAACGTTTAACACAAATTGAGCAATTACTATATGCCAGTTACCGTGCAAAGTGCTTTAAATGCTCTTCTGACCACCCAGGAAGTAATTATTTATAATGTACAAATTAGGTATCCGAATTTGTATAAGTTAAGTGACTTTCCTGATAAATGGAAAGCAGGGATATAAACTCAGGCAATTTGTATACATGTGCTTCTTCACCCTTTTTTATTTTATTTTATTTTTTTATTGAGGACCTGATGGATTTAGGCTATCATTTTGGACACAGGGAATAATAAGATATACAAACCATGTTTCTTCCAATCAAACAGTTTATACTTTACTAGGCCAAATAAATATGTAAACCACCTCTATAATATAACATGCCACATTCTAAAATAGAACTGTGTGTATACAGTTCTTTTGGGGCAGATAGGAAAGCAAACTTTTTTCCCCTCTAAGGAATGAGAGAAAGATTTCACGGTAGAGGTGAAGTTTGAACTGGGCTATAAAGTATGATCAGATTCCACTAAAGGGTCTGTGCATACACTGGAATGGTTCAGCTAGAACATTTTGTTCTCTACAACCTGAAAAAATTTATAAGGTATCATTTCAAAAAATGTCATATGTTGCCTCATGCTTTTGAGAGGATGTGTGTGTTTGTGTTGAGGGTGGAGGGAGTTAATGGTGTAAAACAGAGGAAAGTAGAGAAAAAGAGAGAAAGAAAGGATAGGGTCAGAAATCAAGGACAAAGCGGGGAAATCCAGAAATAGGTATATGTAAATAAAGATAAAAGCATAAGAAGGATTACAAATGATTTTAGAAGTGACTTGAAAAAAGAAAGAGCAGAAGAGAGAGGGGAATCACAGGACTGGAAGCAAAATAAAAGGAGGTCACAGTAAAGAAACATAGGAGGGATTTGAATGAGGAGTCAAGAGAAACTTTAAAGATCTTATTGTGGTGTTATTTTAGGCTATTATAATAAAACTAGAAGCCTGATGCATGAAATTCATGCAAGAGTAGGCCTTCCTTCCCCCAGCTGCCAGCACTGGCTTCCCTCTGGCACCCGGGACTCGGAATGGCGTCCCTCCAGCCCCCTGCAGGCACCCGGGACCTGAGCTGGCTTCCCTCTGGCCCCGGCTTTGTCCGGAAAGATGTCTGGAATGACGTCCAGAGGGATGCTTGGTCTAATTAGCATATTACCCTTTTATTATTATAGATGTAATAATATATTTTTTTGAAAAATTTTCTTATAAAAAAATGAAAATGCTTATTGAAAGTAGTTAAGATCCAGAATGCCCAAAACATGTATTTGCCTGCCATGTAAATACAACTGCATCTTCAAATACCGTTATGACCGAATGACTGGAACAATAGGAACCTCCCATGGTCCCTCCCCCCTCTGGCCAGACAACCTCCAGCGGCCTCTACCTCCCCCACCCCCACCCCCGCCATTCCCCAGGTGGCCGGCCCTGATCAGCCCTGATGGGAACTGTGTGAGATGGCCTGATCGGCCTTGATTGCCAGCCAGGCTGAGGGACCCTACCCATGCACGAATTCATGCACTGGGCTTCTAGTAACATTTACAGTCAAAGAAAACCCTAAATGGTAACTTTCAAGTATGGTATTTTCCTGCTATATGTCTGAAGCATATTTTGAAAACAAAATTCAGGGATGCTAATTTTGGAATCTGTCTTCTGAAAATAAAATGTTAACTTTTATACGGAGAATAAAATGTTTATGGCTTTGTTTTAAATAAGATACTCAGTTCACATATGATTTTTCATATATTTGATTTTTCAAGGTATGACTTTTCCTTAAAAATCCTGGGTATTCTAATTCTTTTACAGATTTGTGGATTGGTATGTTTTCAGAAAACAGAAGGCGTCTTCAAGGAAGTGGTTATATAAGGCTTTGGTGCTTTGTGAAAAATCCATTTCTGTTTCTATAGAAAATTATGTGTTTCCATTCCACTCTCACCCACTGCTTTTTTGTTATTGTTGATGCTGTTCTGATTTCTTTAAGGGCGTGTGTGTGTTTATGGTTTATGTTTTTATTATTGTTTTAATAGAAGCACTTTGGGGTGTGGTAGACTTTTTTGACTCTATGGCTATAAACTCTTGCAACACATAACAGACAGCCGATCAGAGAAATGGCAAACATTGTCTGTATTCTCTGTGCACTTGGCAGGGATTTTTCATATTGTACATTATTGGCTCTGCTGTGTGATAGCACAACAGAGTCTTTGTAATGCTCTCGGCAGAGCTATTTATATACTGCAACTCGACTAAGTATCCTTCCCTCTGCTGGTGTTCTTCCACAGACTCAAAGAGAAAGTGATTCACCCAAATAAAAGAAGTATGGATTGACATTGCTCAGAGCACAGGATGCTGCAAAGGCAAAATAAGTCTTTATATAGCTCACATTAAGTATTATTATTTTCAGTTGAATGGCAAAATGAAGGTTAGATCAAAATGAAGTGAAAGGATATTTCTTTCCAGCAGGCCAAGATAATTAGAATCAAGTTGGCATGCACACGTGTTTGATGCTCTAACTACGGTGTGTCAAAGGGCCCTGAACCCTGGGGTTGTCAGGCTTTCAGTGATTTCCTTCAACAACTGTTCGCATCAAAACTTAAAAAGGTGAATGTCAAAAGGCCCCCTGTCACCTGTGGTCACTTTTTGAAATAGATTATTGAAAATTTAAATAACTTGGCTATGCACACTTCACAATAAAGAGAGTAAATGTGAAATCCAACAACAAAAACGAGGGAACAAGTGTTATTTTATCTTCAATTTAGCCCATTCAAACGAGTCAGTCATAATCTGAAACTGTAGTTAAGTTACCCAGGAAGATACAGTTATAATTTCCCTTCATATCACATTTAGTTGAAACTTGCTTATACATTTGAAGCTTTACTTCTTTCTCAAAATTAATGGGAAACATATATGTTTTCCTGAATTCATTTAGCATTTTTCAGTCCCATTAGGCTTGTATTTTTATAAGGACACCTAGTTGAGATGACATTCTAGCATTAGCTGGACATGGGATATATTATCTGTTATCTAATTCAACCAATAAGGACTTGCCTCAAATTTGACATTTGTAGTCATATTAAAAGGCCTGATATTTGGATTCATTTGTATTCAGTCATGACATGTTCAACAGCATGACTTTAAAAATAGCATAAAATGCATACAAATAATAAGGGAAAGAGATACCAGCAGAATGTGATGCTCCAGTTAACATCACACTAACTGGAGGATATGGGAAATGTCAATTTTCAGTGGTTAAGGCAAACCACAGATGTGCTTGCAGTCCCAGGAAAAAAATATTATGCAAAAGAGTGATGATCTTTTATTTGCTATTTGTTCACTTCTTTGTTAACTGTATAAAAGATCAAAGACACAGGAAGAGTAACTTTAGACCTTACCAGCACAATAAGGTAAATCCTAGGAGAAAAATAAGAAAAAACAACAACACCTGTTTTCAATTTAAAAATAAATATTTGTCATGTATTTGCTAAATGAATGAAATTATTTTAATAAAAAAGAGCAGGTCCTAGTATATTATTTTTCCAATATAATTTTAAAGCTGTTCCTTGCTTGGAGATTTTTTAACAACTGTATATCTAGATATAGCTGACTCGTTTCTCTGTGAAAGACATGAGATAATTTAATTATAAAAATTTACTTATATTTATTATAAAACAAAAATAGTTTATTATATTATATTATATGAAAACTTGTTGAGTTAGTAAAAAATGAAAACATGAACTAATGTGTATTCTAACTTTCAAATTCTATGGGTGTGACAAAATGCTAATATTGTGTCAAAATTATATTAAGAGGGTCAACTGAACTTGAAATACAGAGTATTTAGATTGAAAGCTATATTTAAAATTACATTCCTAATTTGATTCCTCAAGAGGCTGTAGAATTCTTTTCCCTGACAAATAAGTATGCTAGATCTTTAAAAGTATGGCATGGCCTTTGAGATGCCATGAGCTCTGCCAAAGAGAGTATATAGAGCTCAGCTATCCTTGAATGACTTCAGAGTAAATATTCAGGCAGAGAAATGTCTAAAACAGTTTCTCCCAATAGTACATCTTGTGAAATAGTAGGACATTTAAATATTCGGAAAAATGAATTCTCCTGTCAAATACAAGTGGGGCACTTTGCATGTTATAACCCTCTCTCAAATTCCAAAAGCATATTAACATATCAAAGTCTCTCAAAATATCTGCAATCAAGAAATCTGTTTACCCTTGTTTGACATAGCATTTTAAAATGTATTTGACTATGGAATCACTTTTTTTTTTTATATTTTACAAAATACCCAGGGAAACTAGCATTTCAGATAACACAATTTAGGTATATCAACTGACTGGAGAAAAGTAATCACTTTTAAAAATAAACTGGCCTACAAGGAATTAAGTGATGCACAACATTGTCTTGTGTAGTATTTACTGTGAAGCTACCTGGTAGGTATTATCTTCATCTTAGAGATGAGGTAGCTCAGGTTCAGAGTGGTTTATTTACCTGCTTTGGTGATAGAAGCCCTATGAGCGGCCCAGCCAGAGTTCAACCCCAGGTCTATGTGACTTCACAGCTCATGATTTGTTGTTGCCTGATCTCCTGAAAATGTTTTACTACACAGTTAAGCCCACTACTTAATTTTTGTTCCTCTCTGTGGTTCAAAAATAGAATAATTGACTTTTTTAAAATGTAAAAAGTAGCCAATGATCAGTTATTTATTATTGAGTTGCTTTTGAGATCTTGCTATTTGTGTTTTGAAATTTTACTCTTCAAGATATAAAAAAATGTACTTAACTGACTATATGAAGCGGTGTGTTTGCTAGGAGCCCAGATGAGTAGAGCAGACACTAAGGATTTCCAGTGCTTTCAGCAGGGTGAGAAACAATGTGATTCTCACTTCCCTTTCTTCTGGTTTAGATTACATGGCCCATTATTATAATCATACCCTAACATCCTTTCCCATTTCCTGTCTCTCTCTACATTTTTAGTGGCTTAGCAAATTCCCAACTCTTTTTGTAAACAGCTTTCTACCTAATCCACGTGTGCATGTGAAGAGCTGAAAGAGGCTACAGAAAAATCATACAGAGTGACTGGTCTCAAGTCCTTAATGCTACTTCATTTCCCACACTCTTTCACTGTTCTAGACTAGTTCACATTTTCTTTTTTCTCCTCAAACTTTTTATCCCAGCTCCATATCATCACACTCTGCTGATGACCTTCTACCTATTTCACAGAGAAAATAGAAGCAGGGAAGAATCAGAAGAGAACTTCCACATGCTTCCACATCTGTCAGTGCACTTGCAAATATATATCAGCATCTGCCTTGACTTGGTTGTCATGGAATAACACTTTATCCTTGTTTTTATGCCCAACCCATTTCCTTTCCAGTAAAGTTCCTTAAAAATCCGATATTTACTCCTTATCCAGAGTTCTCCCAAACTCTTTGAACCCATTCCAATCAGGCTTTTGCTCCTGTCAATTCACTGAAACAGCTGTTGTCATAGGCAACAGGGACCTCCAGGTTGCAAAATGTAATGATTGCTTTACAACCTGACTTTACAGCAATATAATCTATCACCCTCTTCTTCTTGGAACTGCTTTCCTAGTTAGGTTACAAGACACCATCCTCTTGGTTGTCCTTCCTAGTGACTGCTTATTTCAGTCCCATTGGCTGGTTCTGGAGAGCCATGGTCAAAGACCTCTTCTCATTTTTGTCAACTTTCACTTCCTAGGTGAGTTTATTTAGTTACCTGGCTTTAAGTACCATGCATTTTTTGGTGGCTCTTATATAAATACATCCTTCTCAGAACTCTTTTCCCTAAGTCTCCATTTTGATCTCTAATAGGCATTCAAATTCAAATGCCAAAACAAATCCTGAATGTCTCTATTCTACTTCCTCCTTCTGCAGTCTTTCCCTTCTCAGTAGATATCAATTCATTTTTCCATATACTGGTAATGTTACCAGTTCAGAGCAAACACTTCATCATGTAGGACAGCAATTCAAGAGCTCAAGGAATTGTCTGATTCCATTGTATTTAATAGACCAACTTTCAATTCTGTTCGTTTATTGCTGGGTAATGGGTATCATAAGATGAGTGAAACTAGTAAGCACCACTCTTTTGTCTACTTCTTTAATTATGAAGCGTATTCCTTGATGATGACAAATGAGACATCCAGTAAGTAACCAGATGATATTTCTGGCAGAAACATGGTAGATAGATAAGGAAAATCCAAATTTAGAAAAAATGTTGTGTGTGTTTTTTTTTTTTTTCCAGTGAGCCAAATCTCTGTTCTCTCCATGATGAAAATAGTTTAGCAAAACATCAAGTGGATGATAAGTTCTAAAGTTCTTTGGCAAAATTTGAGGGCTTCAGCTTCATCTATCATGTTGGAATCTTGACACTTAACAATGGTAGTAGCCAGATCAATTTGGGTGAAGGGGAGTCTATTTAATTGGGCTTGTATCTGGCTTCTGTCTTTGACATGCTGACACTTTATGTATAAGCCCACTGAGGAAGTACTGGCTTAAGGGGTAACTGTCGAAATGAGGTTACATGACATTCACAGAGAGGAATACCTTGTCGGCCTGATTACTGAGAACCTCTTCCAGAGTGGAGATGAGCATTCAGGAACACAAACATCCTCCCACATTGAGATCATTTCCAGACTTCTGTACAGATAACTTTGCCTACACCAGTTTGTTATTAATACTCAAATACTTTGAATCTCTGACCATCTGACTAAATCTTAGCCGCTAGCCATGTATTATATAAAGCTTTATTTCAGACTATTTCTCTTTCTAGGCAAAAAGGGTAATGAGATGTGTTATATAAATAAAGTTCTACCCCAGAGGAGATATTTTCTCTATTCTTTAAGGCTTCCCCTTGAGGTACACTTTAGTCGGGGTCAACATATAGTACAAAGACACCTGTAAATCAAATTTAGTTTTTTCTTTCTCAGTTAAGTAATCATAGGACATGCCCCGTGAATCAATTAAGTGTGGATTGAGATCAATAGAAGGATAGCAGGAATTGTTATGCTGAGTGAAGTCAAGTTTTCCTCCAGCTTACTTACACTTTAAGACCCTCCTGGCCTTTACAATAAGTAAAACTTTCACTTGACAATCAATGGATGTTGGGTATATCTGAGTCCATTGTTTTGAATAATACTAAGCAGGTTAGGGTATGTGGGTATCTATTTAATAGTGAGGGGTAGAAAAAGTCAAGAGCTATTTCTCAAGAGAACAATTATTTGAAGAAGATGTGATTTTACTATAAACGCTAAAATACATTGATGTGATTATCTTTTGTATACTGCAAGTCCTAGGTACCAGCCAAACCCACTGCAGGTATGGGGAGTACCAGCAGACCCACTGATTCATAAGGATCAAATGCCAGAATCACTTATATTAAACCCAAAACTTTTGGAAATCCTGTTCTTGTTCTAAGTTGCACACAAAGCTGGTAGCGTTTAAGGCATTCACTAATTGGAATAAAAAAGCACCTCTAAATGTGGTCTATGCATGTAGTTTTGATAAAACACTTAATTTGAAAACACAAATTTCAATGGATAGGTTGGGAGACAATTTGAGCATAACATAAATTTAATGTTTCTGTAGTTATGGTATGAGAAAGACTAGGTGAATGCATAAAACTGCACTCAGCTGAACTATACCACTTAGGAATAAACAAAACACACCCACTCACAAAAACACTCAGACACCTACCAGCTGCCTCACTTCACTATGTGTATTGTGAACCACAACTATACACATCTGGTGCAACAATGGTCTATTCAGCTTTAGATAATCCTCATCCCTCCACTTCACAATAACTCACATGCTACATCCCTATCATCATTCACTCCTAAGAAAATCTCAGGAGTTTATTGTAGTATAAGTTTTTTAAAAACTATTTGACAGGTATAAAATGATGCTACTGTTTTTGTTAGGTTTAATTTTTTTAAAAAATATGTCACTGTTAAAGTTGTACTCCTAGCCCTATTTTTCCCATAAATCTAGTAATTTTATTATATAATTTTGCATAGCATGGCAATTTTTAGGAGCACATATGTCATGTTAGAGAACTGACTGTAGCATAGCATGGGAGAGAGATTATAGCATAGCATGGGAGAGAAATTCCCACAAACATGAAGATAAGTCAGATATCTAAAGCTGAGAAATGGCCAATTTCCATTAAAAAATGTGGTAATAAGGACTGAGAATTGAAGTAAGAAATAGGACCCAGTATCAATGAATTGACTCTTTGTTATATCCTAGATACTATATTAGATATTTTAAATTTATTATTTAATGGGAGAATGCTCATGGTAATGTCAGAATGGCAGGACAAACATATGACAGAGAAAATGAAGAATAGCTATAGAGGAGAAAGTTTTAATTGTAGACTATTAGAGATACTAGAGTCATCTAGTCCTTATAAGATATTTGAACTCTGCCAGTAGTATGGCTTCTTGGACAAGAATGAATAAGCAAAGAAATGCATAAGTATAATATTCCCAGGCATTCTCCCTTCAAGCAGCTTAAATTTTACTGTGAAAATTAAGACACATTCATAAAATAGTACTAGTAGTGATATGTTATAAATATCAAATATGTTCAATGAGTTCTTTGGAGTTGGGACAATGAGAGAAGGCTTTTTGAAGCTGGTGTTGATTTTACTAGTTCTTAAAAATTAATTTAAATATAGATAGAGAAGAAGGAGAAGTCATATTCAGAGGAAGGAAGAACAGAGGCAGTGAGAGAGGGCAGAATATATTTGATATGTGAGACATGGTTTCAAAAACAAGGAAATCCAAATAAAAGAGAAAACAAGCAAGAAATAAACCAAAGGCACCAAGTTAGCAAGGCAAATTAATGATGTGCTTAGAACAGTGTTTTCAGTAGAATAGTGGGATGGAAGTCGAATCAGCTAAATAAGATGATGGTGGTGAGGAAATAGAAGCAGTGGTGTTCAGACCATTCCTTTTATGAAAGTTTATGGAGAAGGTCCTGCAGTAGATCAAGGGTTCAGAATATTTCAGCAAAGCTCTTCAAGAGAGGTATGGTCATGCTTGAAGACAGTTTTGAAAAAGTGTATAAAAAAGTGTATTTAAAGTGTATAAAGACAGTTTTATAAAAAGTGTATATATATATATATATATATATATATGAATAAATAATAAATAATACTATGGGTCAAGAGTATTTCTTTTACTACATTGTCTCTGAATTATTTCCCATTACTTCTTCTGTTTTCTCTCATTTATAAATTTTGATTTCCTCTCTTCTCTTATTCATAAGAGTAAAAAGTATGTATTTTAACTCAAAACCTGTAATATTTCACTTTTAAAATTACAAATATGCTTAATAGTTTTTATTTAAAAGTATTTATTAATTTTCTTCTGCCTAAGCTATCTTACTTTGAAAGTGTTTTTAATCAATTTTGCCATATTCAGTTTTGTTCCCCAGACCACAAACACTTTTTTTTCTGATATAGTAATCAAGAACATGGTTTAATAAAACGAATCCCTATCAATGAAGATGGCATTTAATGGTAATCTTCCTGTGTAGCCAGTAAGAATTTAACTGTCATTAATATTCTTAAGGAACATTTAATAACACATGTAATTAGTCTTAAAATAATCATATAAATTGATCTAGAAACTCCAGTAAAATTATTTAAAAATCCTTTTATAAAGAATTTTATCATAGTGCTATATAAAATGGTAAAAAATTAAATAAACTCCAAATAGGAGAATAGTAAAATAAGTCCATCTATACAATTAAATATTAATCAGTAATTTAAAAATGTTTTAGTATCTTATAATGAGGGAAATGAAAAGTTATTTTTAATGTGAGTTCAATGGTATGAATATTATATATGGGAGAAATTTATCAAAATTTAGCAGTTTTTTGTTTTGTGATTGTGGCTTTGAAGATGATTTAAACTTTCATTTTTTGCACCTGCCTACAATTTCCAAATTCTCTATTATAATCATAAATTAATTCTATAATTGGAGAAAAATGTTTAATATTTAAAAATGATAAAAACACAATAACATCAAAATTACAGAATTACAAGAGATCAAGTTAACTCAGTCTTGAAGAAAGCTTATACATAGACATGACAATGTGACATTTTTCACTGTAATCTCATAATAGGGAGGGTAACTACAAGTACAACTAAGCCAGCATTTAAGTTTCAGTGTGCAACTTTGGAAGATGCTGGTGATACAAACAAAGGAGAAATCTATTTTTTTGGGCCAGGCATTAGGAGTTTTTTAAAATAGGATTTAGGTTTGCTACTGAAAGCATTTTGCTACCAGATGCTTCTCTTTAGTTTTTATAAGAACTGTGGTTGCTCATCTCTGAAAAATTATCTACCATTTGGCTAGTGTGCAAATGCTAAATCAAACACCTGCTTTCAAGACATGCACAGTTGATAGTCAGCCGACTCTAATCCATCTGATGCTACGTGTTGCATTCTGTGAGGAGGTAACACCTCAAAGCACCTCTTCCTCCAAATGACGGGAGAACATGGGGGTTTCTCTTTTATTTTTTACTTTTCCTTTTTAGAATGCAACCTCTGAATTTTTACTTTTTTGTAGCCCTTGTGTTTAACAGCCATTTCTTGCTTTTTTTTGTTTTGTTTTTACCTTGAATTACTTTCAATGAGAATATATCCTACCATAGGTAGTAACAACTTCTCTGGTGACTTTATCTATATACCTTTCAGGTGTAAACCTTTGCAAGGGTATATCCCAGATAGGTTTTGGTAATATCTCTACTTTGCTTTCAGAGATAAAATAGACAGATAGATGATAGATAGATAGATAGATAGATAGATAGATAGATAGATAGATAGATAGATAGACTTGTATACTATATGTATACACATACACATGTACTTCAAATCATAGCTATAAAGGTTTATTTTTCATCTTAAGTAAGTTGCATTTCAGGAGTTTGAAAAAAAAAAATGTGATGTGTGTTTAGGTATGAAGCAACAAGTGACTTTTCCATTCATCAAAAGTTTGTTGAAAGCGTGGTTAACCAGTAGAACACAAGAACCTGTGGAGCAGACAAAGATTAATTATACCTGTACTCATGCAGCAATGTTTGTGTTCCAAACAAATTATATTTGCTTGTGTTTAAACGATGCATAAATCTGATGCGTGCAGATGAACGTGTGTTCAGGATGGGTGAGCACACTTGTTTGAATGTCATATTTATCCCTGTATTTTGTCAGGAAATTAACTTCTTTGGAGTTTGTGCTTGAGCTGAGCATATGGTTGTTGATCTCTGGAGATGACAGCCTATCTGAGCAATAGCTCCTTATGGCTTCAGCTCTCCTCGGCTGGCAGATGCTTTGGGCTTTTCTACAATTAAGTGGAGATCATCACTGTTTTCTTTGAGCACTGCTGTGCCTTGTACTCTGAAGTGTTTTGTTAATCACTGTCTGCCTTCGACAGAAGCTGCCAAAGCTCTCATTAAGTTTGAATTTTGAGATGTCATGCTCGAATGATGGAATTTCATCCTTTTTCTGCATGAATGGAATTGGCTATGGAAAGGTGCCAGGAAAAGAAAATCGTGTCACTAAAGTACACTTGCTTTATATTTTGGGGATGAAACAAAAGGCAGCTGGGAGAGGAGGGTTTCTAATAATTTGTCAACTCTGGAGCATATAGTTCCCTAGGTGATGAAGTGTGGGGCTGCTCACCCCTATTAACAGGGATGGTTCCTTACTGCATATATCAACTATCAGTCATATCCTTGTTCACAAAGTAAATTTTAAATCGCTTCTCTTATTTGCCCCAAGACCTTCCATGGCATTGACACAGAAAGTAGTATGCAAGTTGAACAGAGCAAAGCAATTTCTTTAATAACATGTGTGTTTAATCGGGGCAGGAGAAGATATTTGATGGTAAAGAGGGGGGAAAGCCACCTTTGTCCTTCAAAATAATTGCTTGAAGTTGTATAGAGAATGAAGCTCAATGCATCTGTTGATTGTTTAATGATTTGCTGCAGGAAACCAAGTGTTATGGGAAATATGGTTTGAAAAGACATTACCCATTTCTCTTGGTGAATCTAATTGTTTCAGTTGAATGAGTAAAAGTAGGAAGTAAGCCTTGAAGAAAAAATACTTAGAGTAA
This sequence comes from Eptesicus fuscus, assembly GCF_027574615.1. Taxonomy (NCBI): domain Eukaryota; kingdom Metazoa; phylum Chordata; class Mammalia; order Chiroptera; family Vespertilionidae; genus Eptesicus; species Eptesicus fuscus. Next base: position 61,806,199 of record NC_072476.1, on the reverse strand, counting down.
TTAGTTCTAATGCCTAATCACTGGAGTCGTAAAGCATTTGAAAATGTATTAAACTGATCTTTAAAGTCCTATACTTGCAAAGACTGACATTGCCTAATTGTTAACACACATCAAAAGCAGCATTGCTTTTGTGTCTGCTTTGTCTGTGGCTCAGTTTATTTTAATCAACAACATCTGTGATGTATATTTTGTTGAAATGTTTTAATGTCACAAACAAAACAAAATTCACACCTGTTCATAGCAGGAAGAAGACTGGCTAGTAACCTTGCAGCCTTCTTACTTCTGTATGACACAACGTGCCTTTCCCATCAGGCCAGGAATAGATTTCATAGCACAGTGTTAGACTGATCTCATGCTCACTCCTTTTAGACTATTTTCATGAATTGCATGTTGAAAGTGCCTGAGTGAAGTGTTGATTGAGAGTTCTGAGTCACAATATTACTTAATTTTGTTATGGCTCCATAATGGCAAGAAAATTATTATTAGTTTTTATACCCTAGAAACAATTATGAAATACACTTTAGGCAACTTGCACTGTACTATCAAATGAGAACCTTACAATCTGAGGTAGATATTAGAGGGAAACAGACTGGTTTATGTGCATATTTATAAATTCCACTTTTAAATTCTTTCCTGTGTTTAGACAAAAGTGAGGGTCACTCAGATCACATAATTTGACTCATCAGTGAGATCCTCCTGTTGCCCCAAATCTCTCCTCCAGCTAGGTTTAAATAACTACCTTTAGGAAAAAAATTGTTACCTTAGAAAACAATTTTTCTGTAGACGATAAGACTACAGACTCTGCTTATAGATTTAGGACCCATAGGCGATAGGGATGCCACAAAACTTTTCAAACTTCATCAACTAGCCGGCCTGTACATATCAAAGTATTGCTATAAGTATAATATATATTAAATGTAGGGGGATTATTGAAAACATAAGACACTGTGTAAAGATAAGACAACATAACTCCAACATTCATCTTCTAAACCTAGACCTATCTTTATAGACTCTTTTTCTAGACTAACCATTTAGAAAAGTATGCACTACCCAAAACCAGCCAATTCATGTGAACTTGAACTTTACTCTGTAGATATAATAGGGCACTTAGTAATATATAACTTACACATTTCTAGGTACAATTTCAAAGCCTATATTCTTTCATTTGTTATAGCTATTTAAATATATTCCTATTATATTTATTCCTCTCCAACAGCATCCTAAGTAAAAGTATTAGAATTATTAAAATTTATTTGTATTAAATTTTTTGAAATTCACTGAAGTAGAATAAAACATATCATTGACATTGGCAAGTAATTTGTTAAATTTTAAAAGATCTAACCACCTTCAAAATGAAAAAAACCCTGTTTATTTGAAAATGTTATTGCATCTAGTTTCATAAAGTATACATGGGACTTTATATCAAGACTAGAGGCCCGGTGCACGAAATTCGTGCACGGAGGGGGGTTGTCCCTCAGCCCAGCCTGTACCCTCTCCAATATGGGACCCCTCAAGGGATGTCCGACTGCCCGTTTAGGCCCGATCCCAGGGATCGGGCCTAAACGGGCAGTCGGACATCCCTCTCACAATCCAGGACTGCTGGCTCCCAACTGCTTGCCTGCCTGCCTTCCTGATTGCCCCTAACCGCTTCTGCCTGCCAGCCTGATCACCCCATAACCACTCTGCTGCCAGCCTGTTTGCCCCCAACTTCCCTCCTCTGCCGGCCTGGTCACCCCTAACTGCCCTCTCCTGCAGGGTTGATCACCTCCAACTGCCCTCCCTTGCAGGCTTGGTCCCTCTCAACTACCCTCCCTTGCAGGCCAGGTGTCTCCCAACTGCCCTCTCCTGCTGGCCATCTTGTGGTGGCCATCCTGTGTCCACATGGGGGCAGGACAGCTGGTTTCCCCTGAAGGGTGTCCCTGATCAGGGTGGGGTACCCTTGGGGCGTGGGTCGGCCTGAGTGAGGGGCCTGTGGTGGTTTGCAGGCGGGCCACGCCCCCTGTCAATGCAAGCAGAGGCCCTGATATCTGGAATTTATTTTCCTTCTACAATTGAAACTTTGTAGCCTGGCGTGAAGCCAAGCCTGGGGCTCCCTCCGAGGCCCGCAGGCATTTGTATTGGGGTTATAATTGAAACTTTGTTGCCTTAAGCGGGTGGGCCTGGCCAGGGTGTGTGGAAAGCTTTGCTTCCCCTGTTGCCGGCGACAACCCTGGCCTGCTCTCTCAAGCTCCATTCTGCCGCCATTTGTTTGAATTTGTTTACCTTCTATAATTGAAACTTTGTAGCTTGAGTGGAGGCTTAGGCCTGCAATGGCTGGCAGAAAGCTTGGCTTCCTCTGTTACCTAGGAAACCTTGCTCTCTGTGGCTGTAGCCATCTTGGTTTGGGTTAATTTGCATACTTGCTCTGATTGGATGGTGGGTGTGGCTTGTGGGCGTGGCTTGTGGGTGTGTCGGAGGTATGGTAAATTTGCATATTTGTCTATTATTATATAGGATAGCTTGTTTGTAACTTTAAGTGCACTTTTTCCCCCCCAAAAATAAAAGTAGTAATTCCTCATTGTAGAAAATACAAGGGTAAATAAACAAAACCAAAACACACAAAAAAAAAACAAAATACCATTACTCAGAGATAAGTATTCAAAGATGTTGATATAGGTCCCTTATTTATGCTTTTTGTTTTGTATAATTGTGACCATTTTAATTTTTATATGATATTAAATTTTCTGCCTACCATTTCACACTGTATAAAATACTACATGAATTTAAGACTCTAAAATATCTTTATAGATGGGTAGTTTTTACATATATGTTATAGTAGTTATCCTACATAATAAAAGGGTAATATGCAAATTGACTGTACCTTCGCTATGCCCACGATTGGCCAGGAGGCACGGGGGGGCGGGACTCGGGGTGGCTGGGGTGGCCGATTGGGCCAGCGGGATGCTGAGCTCGCATCGCCAGCATCTGCGCGAGCTCAGCATCTGCGCCATGGCTGTGCTGCGGCACAGAAGGGGCCTCTGGGGCAGCGAGCCCACGTCCCGCTGACCATCAAAAGCGGGGAGCTGGGTGTCCGCTGGTGCCTCGGCTTTTGGCCTGGTGCACGAGCAGACCCCCTGCGATGGAAAGCGGGGTGCTGGGTGTCCACCCAGGCACCAGGTTTTGGGCTGGTACACCAGCGGACCCCCTGTGATTGATCGCCTGGGCAGGTAGCTGGGGGTCTGCTTTCGGCCTGGGCAGGAGCGGACCCCCTGTGATTGTTTGTAGGGAGCTGGGGGTCTGCTCCTGCCCAAGAGGCTTTCAGTCTGGGCAGGCCTGGGCAGGGGCTGAGCCGGTGATCAGAGCTTTGGCCAGAGGCTTTAGGCCTGGGCTGGGCACAGCGGGTAATTGGTGTGAACTATAGAGGAAACACCTTTTCTGACTGCACATTGGCTAAGCTTCCTGTATGCCACTGGTAATATTCTTAGTAACTTGGGTAATAAGAATCCAAAAAGGTGATCTAGGGTTTTTCCACCACACTTCTGGAGGAAAAAATGAAGGTCGGCTGCTGGAAGGCTAAGAAATGTCATATCCTGCCCTAGCCGGTTTGACTCAGTGGATAGAGCCTCGGCCTGCCCACAGCAGTTCTGGGTTTGATTCTGATCAAGGGCATGTACCTAAGTTGCAGGCTCCTCCCTGGCCAGGGCTCAGATCAGGGCTCATGCAGGAGGCAACCAATCAAAGTGTTCCTCTCACTTTGATGTTTCTCTCTGTCTTTCCCTTTCTCTTCCACATTCTCTAAAAGTCAATGGAAACATACCCTCAGGTGAGGATAAAAAATAAATAAAGAAATCCATATCCTATGAAAGACACATCTTGAAAATGCCTAAAGGAAGTTGTCATTTTTTCTTGGTAAAGAGACTGGAGTCCGTGTTGATGAAAATACCTTGGTGGCTGCGGTGACTGACAGTGGCTGCAGCAGTGGGGTGATGGGGCTGGTGCCTTCCCCTGACCAGCCCGGTTGCCTCCCACAAAGGGAGGCCTGACTTCGGCTTAGGTACGCTCCCTGTGGGGCGCGGGCCTAAGCCATCAGTAGGACATCCCCTGAGGGCTCCCAGTATGTGAGAGGGGGCAGGTTGGGCTGAGGGACCCCCGATCCCCAGTGCATGAATTTTGTGCACTGGGCCCCTGGTGATATATATAATTTTAAAAATTCTGGTATTGTGAATATTTAATCTTTTCCAGTATTTTACTGCTCTAGGGAAAGATACCCTAAATATTTTTGCATATTGAACTTTGTCTAAATTTGATGTTATTTTCTTATTTAGTTTTTGAGAAATTTTGTTTCTGCCTTAAGGGCATGAGAGTTGTTGAAGTTATCCAAATTCCTTATTTGGAAGTTAACTTAAAGCAGGATAGACATCCTCTTTTTTCATAAATAGTAGAATCATATCTCATTGGATTTCTGATTAGGAGGGTGAAAATATTTTAAAGTTTATTTTACTTTATTACACATACATTATAAAATGGAGAGAGCTATATTTTGATAAGCCATTCTGGGACAAAATCTAGATAACAATGCTGAGATACATATGTTTTGCCATTACAACCTCTTGAGTGTCAGCAGAGAAGGCAGAAAGCCTTTCCCAGTGAGGCCACGTTGTTATCTGAGAACAACATTTTTATCATCTTAGTGCCTCTCCTCTTTCCTCCCTCCACAGGTGTTCCCCAGATTTCCCTCCTTGACCACTAAGACATTGGCTTTGAAACCTCACTGAAGAATTTTTTTTAAAATATACTTCAAAATGGTGCAACTATTTACATTTTTTTGTTTATCTATTTCATAAGGTCTTTATGAGGATTAAAGTAGATAAGCCATGTTAAGCATTTGACAGTTTCTAGCACATAACAAATGCTCCATAAAACATGGATTTTTTTCTTTTATTAATAAGTTGGCAGAGCAGTGGTTTAAATCTAGTAAACCTGTAATAAATTTCTAATACATATTAAAAGTACACTGGATGGGGGAGAGAAAAAAAATTTAAATTTAGGAATTTTCCTTAGAGAGAATAAGTCCCATCATTTAAATACATGGCTATCTAGATACATGCTAAAATTCTGGAGAAAATTTCTGGAGTATACATCTCTAAAACAGATATTAAGGGTTATGATAAAAATTTTTATTACTTGTAAAGAAGCAAAACATAGATTTTAAGATAGATTGCTGTCTATATACTTAAGTTTCTGTTTTTTTAATGGCACATTTTTATTAATGTCAAAAATAATTTTATGAAAAATAACTTTTGAAAAATATGTAGATTTATTTAAAATTTAAAACTTATGTAAAATGTACTCATATTTTAATGACACATGTATTCTTGAGTATTTCAGAATAATCCATCTATAATAATAAAAGTGTAATATGCAAATCGACTGACTGGCCGAACAGTGGAATGACTGTCTAGATGACCTTCCAGACGACCTTCCAGATGAAGCCGGTGCTATGAGGGCTGAGGCAGCCGGGGCTGCGAGGGCCTACACTTGCACAAATTTTGTGCATCAGGCCTCTAGTTTTAAAAATAAAATGTATTGCCTATTTGAGGAAAGATTAGTAGGCAGACAACATATCACGGACTGGATTGTCTGTGGCCTGTTGAAAATAGTTATGTCTCCTTGCCTCTAAAATGAGAACATAATGTTGGATGGCAAGTGTTTAAGAAAATAATTCTTTGTTGTGAAATTAGTAATATTTAAATCGATTATATATATATATGTACATATATATCGGTACAAATGTCTATAATATATATTATCTCAAATATTAATTCATAGTGCATCCTTCTGTATTAATCATCTTATCAAAATATACTTAACTAGAGGCCAAGTGTACAAAATTCTTGCACTGGAGGGGGGTTCCCTCATTCCGGCCTGCACCCTCTCGCAATCAGGGACCCCTCGGGCGATGTCCGACTGCCAGTTTTCTTCTGACTACTTTTAAGATGTTCTCTGCCTTTGTTCTTTTTGTAGTTTCCCTCTAATGCACCCAGGTATTAATTTTCTTTCTCCTCGCAGTCCTCACAGTCTGAGACCCCTTGGAGAATGTCCGACTATGGGTTTAGGCTCGGTCTCTGCAGTGCACTGTGCCACTGGCGCTCATCCCAGCCCGTTGCGCCTGCTGCCATCGCTTGGTAATGCTGCCACAGAGTCAGGAGAGGCTCCTGCTGCCACAGCTGCGCTCGCCAGCCATGAGCCTGGATTCTGGCTGAGTGGTGCTCCTCCTGTGGGAGCACTCTGACCACCAGGGGGCAGCTCCTGCATTGAACATCTGCCCCCTGGTGGTCGGTGTGCATCATAGTGACTGGTCATTCTGGTCGTTCCAGTCATTTCGCTGTAATGGTCACTTAGGCTTTTATATATATACTAGAGGCCTGATGCACAAAATTTGTGCAAGGGGTTCGGCCCCACCACTGTGGCAACTGCCTCAGCCCCCACCTGCTGCAGCAGCTGGGGCCTCTTCCACCTCTGCCTCCTCTTCTTGGGCCCCGCTGCCTCGGCTTTGTCCGGAAGGTCGTCCGGTCTAATTAGCATATTATACTTTTATTATTATAGATAGACTAGAGGCCTGGTTCATGAAATTTGTGCATGGGTAGGGTCCCTAGGCCTGGCTGGTGATCAGGGCCAATCTGTGGGGCAACCAGCGGGCTATTGGTGGGTCCCCACTGGCACCCGTCTTGGCTGGCCTGGCACCAACCGCTCACTGGCCTCACCCCCTCTGTGGAAGGTAATCGTCAGGGCAATTGGGGGGTGGTGCCAGCCCTGTCATTGGCCAGCCCCACTCTCCTCCACAGCCGGAGTTCGCCTCTCTCTACAGGGTGACTGGCGGGGCTATCAGGGGGGGCCCCCATTGGCTGGCCTGGGGCCTGCGGACTGGGGGAAGCTCTTGCGTTGAGTGTCTTCCCCCTGGTGGTCAGTGTGTGTCATAGCGACCGGTCATTCTACTGGTTGTTCCACTGTTTGGTTGATTTGCATATTAGGCTTTTATTATATAGGATTATCAGTAGGTGCTTTTTAAGCTAATCATAAGCAAATTATTACCAGCATCACATAGTATACATAGTATAAATGTAAATGTAAATAAGTTAAAATACCAATATTTGGAATGAAATTAACTCCTACTATTCCAAAGGTAATGAAAAGAAATATTTTGTGTATTTCAGTGGGTGTATTTTTACAACTATTCTTCTTCTAACAGAATTACTTTGTACTTTACTCACACATATTGTGACAAACCAGATCAGGGTGTTCTCTCTTGGTAATGCTTCCCAGAACTATGCTTTTCATAACCAGGGAAATTGAGTGTGCTCTCTAAAGATCTCTACATAATTATCTTCCTTCACAACAAGCCTGAAGTTTTGAGTGTTGAGAATACAAAGCACAACCCATTATTTATAGATCCTTGGACTGATGGGTGAGGCATATTATTATTTTTTTTATCTTTGTCTTAAGGACATGATCTCTCTTTCTCTCCCTGAGTAATTTTTTAGAACAGAGTGGTGCATTTGTTACAATTGATGAACCTACATTATCCTATCATTATCACCCGAAGTCTGTAGTTTACCTTAGGTTCACTCTTGTATTTCTATGGGTTTGGATAAATGTATAATGACATACACCCATCAGTACAGTATCATACAGAGTATTTTCACTGCTCTCTGTTTTTAAATGTGTGTGAGTTTTTTGTCACAGATATGAATTAAGGTAAATTTCATTTTGTTTTTATTAGTTTTTTTAAAACATGTCTTCTCTGATCTAAATGATTCTATTCTTTCCTATATATTGCCTTACCTGGGCTCCTGGAATCATTTCTCCTTCTACCTTTCTTTTTTCCATTTGCACAATGGCAATAAAAATTGATGTGCTTTTATCTTTTGCTTTCTAGAAAACGTAACCTTCACCCTTGTCATTAAATGTCTAAAGAGAAATAAGTATGTTTTGCAAGAAAATGTAATGAGAAACACTTGGTTGATATTTGGCTTCTGATATTCAAAAATATTACGAGTTTGGTTACTAGCCTTACTATCTTGAGGGAAAGTTGTCTTAATTCCCCCTTTTTACTTCTTTTTCATTTAGTTTTTGATTCTGGAAGATTCAAATACTGAATCATAGAACTCAAATACTAAGTATCAGGGCACGCAGCAGGAGCCCTTCATGAGCTCTGGTGGTCTGAGTATCTCTGAGTGGCTGTGAGTCCATGTATTCTAAATTCTCCTATCCAACTACGCCAGGGCTGGTTCCTGCTTGAACCCTGCCCACTGTACAACTGTTGGGAACTTAGTCCAAGTTTCTCCTTTGTCCTCTTCTCACTAGGAACAGGTATTGGGTTCGAGCCCCTCTGCCTGGGGCTGGACCTCCTAGGACACCAGGTCTTAGACGGAGAAGTCATGAGAGGTTGTGGGTGTATAAGAATGAGTTTTTATTGCCTCACTGCCTCACATCATAGCAGTATCTGAGCTCTCCAGCTCAGCAGCTTCTCCTGTCTCTCCTGCCCAGCTGCTCTCTCTAGCAGACTTCTTCACACACTTCATCCTAGCTGCTCTCTCTCCATACTCCAGCAGACTTCTTCTCACTCCTGCCTCAGCCAACTAGGCTGGTCAGTAACCTACTTTTATACCATTTAGACAAAGAAGGCTTCATGCCAATAATTACATCAATCATATTGGCTACTGAAGGGCACAGTGTACCATGTGTCCTTGCTCCCCCTCACGGTATCTTGGCGTGATTAGGATTCCCAGGATCAGAGTCCTTGAACATCCCGTTTAGGCACATGCCCAGAGCGGCCTCTGGTCAGTCTGGTGTATTGATAACAAGGCCTCTGTGCTCCCACCAGCCTTGACTATCCAGGGACCTGGCATGGTTCCCATACTAAGTCATAGAATTCATCTAATACATAAAGAAAATATCATTCTTTACCAGTTATTGTTTCCCGGGAAGTTGGAGTTAAAAAGAGAGAGGATATTATAGAGTAGACATTTCTTCTTTTCTGGTGCAGGATTATTCAAAGCTGTTGAAGAATAGAAACAGAGAAAAAGAATCAGCCAGCCTGTCTCTTGTCTTAGATGTAGAGAGGGGAAGTAGGTTTCAATAGATGTGTGGAGAGGGAGGCAGTGACTCAGTTACATCAACATGGCAGTTCTTTGTGGTCAGGTAATAAGATGCTCTGACTTAGTTAGTGGGACATAGACAAGACCAAGAACCAGACAGCAGTAAGTCTAGCAAGATTTCCAGAGGAGGTAGGGTGAATCAGATTATTGTTCCTAATACGTCAGTAGTTTCTGTCAAAGAAGTATACATTCATGCCTTCTAATATGTAAGTTTTCAGTGCTTCTGCCAAAAAATATGTGGATTATTCACCTCATCTCTATTGATTTTGACTTGGCCATATAATATTTTTTTTTGGTCAATGGGCACTAGGCAGAAGTGACAAATGCTACTTCTGAGCCATGGTCTTAAAAAGCCTGGCGTATTTCCACTCACCCCTCTTGCTCTTCATCTACCCATCATGAAAAGATTCTACACTAGCAAGTGACGATTATAAAAATAATAATAATTATTATAACAATAATAAAACATGTGAAAAAGACCTGAGCCAAACTTGTAGCCTGAAGTAGAGCCACCCAAGCCAAGCCTCAAACCTTTGCGCAAGAAAGTAAATGTTTGTTTTTGTGGGACACTGAAAGGTGGGGAGGAGTATGGTATGCAACCTTATCACAGGAGAAACCTGACTCATAAGGGGGGTCACCAGAAGGATCTTGCTATGGGACGGTTTCAAATTAGATCTTTCAAGGTTAAATGAGGGGATTCTTGTAGCACCAGCATGAGCCTAGTTGTACCTTGACATTGAGATGGCCTAATTGTGGGGGAATGCTGCCTCTTCACAGAGACTAAGAGGCCCGATTAGGTTATGCCATCAGAGTCTTCCCCTCCAAGGCAAGCAGCACCTATGTACATTTAGAGATGGGCAGAGACAGTGGACATTTCATCTGAGGGCCTGACACTTCCCTGTTCCCATTAGGTCCCAGACTCTTCGGCCACACCTGGACTTAATTTTACGAAGAAAATCAAGGAGTGGAGAGGCTGAGAGACTGAAAATTGTTACTTGAGACAACAAGTGGTCCTTATATAGAAAATGTAAACCATGACTTAGTTTAGGCTTTAAAATTAGCCTCTTTATTTCTTGTTTATTTTTTTCCTGATATTCAGGAATTAAGACATTACGAAGAACAGAGTGATTCTAGACTAAGTAATTTTTTTCTTTATATCATTGAGTTGTAAATTGAATTAAAACTAGTGAAGATGGTTTGCAAAGGTTTCAAGAGGAAGTGAGATATAAGCAGAAGGATAAAAGAGAGGGATGGGAAGAGAGAAAGTGTGGCGAAAGGAGATTGGGGTGGATCTCAATTTTATCTCTTTTTATCTGCATTTGGTGCTTGGTGTGCCCTGTGGTTGTTTGTGAATAAGGAAAATCACTCAAAGCCTAAGAGTTTAGTTTTTTAATTCAAGAGTAATCAGTATCATAACTAATATCTTCATGTGTATTGGGAAATTTTTGCTTTTGTGCTTATCTTGTAAGAGTTTAGAGCAAAGTAAGATCATACAGATGGGTATAATTTTGCTTTAATTTAAGGTTCCTGTATGTTTTTAATAACACTTTTCTAGATAAACTATTCCCATGGATTTTAAAAGGAAACAAAGAAACAGGCATTGTAACCTTATTAATTTTCTTAGAAATCACTACCAATGGAACCTTTTATACTTTGAGTATACTGTTCTTGCTAGCTTAATATCTAATAATTCAGCTACCACCATTCTAATTATTTCTGTTTACTTTAGCTGAATACAGGGGATATTTATATACTTTTGAAATTTGTAAAATATGCACACTGATAGAAATAAGCGGATATTTTAAAATTGTATCTTTTGCATATTTTTGTTAAAATCAACAATACCTATTTGTTGATTGGGTGTGGATGTATTGTATACTTTTGGTACTTGCAAAATTATTGACCCTCAATCTATCATGTTATATATTCAGATGTCATATGATCTTAACTTATTACAAACATCTAGGGTGGGCAATGGAGTTGTCCTGTTCCTATAGATTACAAAACTAAAGCATAAGGGACTGAATTCGTTTATTTCAAGACCATTGATTTGCAGTCCATCTCTGCTAACTTTAGAAGAGTCACAATAGAGATTCATTTATTTTTATTAAAAGTGATAAATCTTAAAATATATTCTGTCTTTATGGTTTTTAGGATTCACCTCTTACATGCTTTTCATACTTCAGTGAAATATTTCTATTCAGATAATAGTGAAAACAGAAGCTTGAACCAGATTAGAAATACAAGGGATTCTTCTCTGGAAAGATGCTGCACATATTTGAAGATTCTAGATTCTGTGCAGATTTTTAGTAAAACATTTTTACCACTTCTGTATTTTGAAAACTTAGTAGATAAATATCCTTGACATTGCATCTATCCATTGATGTTAACAGCACTACTGCGCATGATGCTGCAATGATTTACAGAACTATTCCTGCAGATACATCCTGGAAGGTAAAGTTCCACTTGCTTTTAGTTCTTCAGTAAGCATATTAAATTGCAAGGCTTGACAATATCAGTGTATGTTCTGGCCTTGATCACAACAAATCAAAATTTCTTATCAAGACGTAATTTTATTATATGGAATTATATTTAACAAAGAATTATTTTTAAATATCCTGGGTTTATAAATAGCCTTTCTATTCTTTGTTTTTTGTTTGTTTGTTTGTTTTTTTTAAATATATTTTATTGATTTATTACAGTGAGGAAGAGAGCGGGATAGAGAGTTAGAAACATCGATGAGAGAGAAACATCGACCAGCCGCCTCTTGCACACCCCCCACTGGGGATGTGCCCGCAACCAAGATACATGCCCTTGACCGGAATCGAACCTGGGACCTTTCAGTCCGCAGGCCGACGCTCTATCCACTGAGCCAAACCGGTTTCGGCTTATTCTTTGTTTTAAAAAAATATTTTATTTAGACCTTTTTCTTAAAATAACATATTAAAGCACATCTTTTAAAATACAAAATCGCCACTCCAAAGAGGTACCATTAAAGTAAGACTAATATTATAAACTTCAGGTAGCTCTTTCTGAACCTAGTTTTCTTTGGAAATCCATATGTACTGCAATTCTTTGGGGTCAGTTTCTGAAATGTTATATCAGCACCGTATTATAAAACTCGCTTTTGAAAATTTCTCTTTAAAAATTGCTCTCCAGACTCTCTGGTCACCAAGGATGTATTTATTTTTGTCACAAAGTTTCATCTCTCAGGCTTGGAGTCCCCATAAGAAGCATAGTCCCCTGCCCTGCAAAAGCCCAGTGAAATCCTCCTTTGAGGGAGCACTGCTGCAGGCACTAAATGTGGGCAGTACACAGTCCTTGATGTTAATTTTTTCCAGTGCCTTATTGGCTTATATTCAAAATATTTGCCCTAAGGTGGTACCTTTAATTTGCTATCAAGTCAAAGTAAATAATGGAGAATATTCATAAATCGTTTTAGATTTTGCCAATGTTTTACAGAGTTGAATACAATTCCTTTTTATTAACCTATGAAAGGCTTACACGTGTTGGCTACCATAAAGTAACTTCATCACTTATGACCACTACTAAATATTCAGAATGAGTTCATGTTGCCTTATGGTTTTAGTACTCTTAGGTAAAATGAAAAATGCCACTGAAATATTAAAAAAACACCAAAACTCAGAAATAAAACAATGTAACTTAAATATATCAACACAAGTAGTAAGATTAAACTAATATATCAAAACTTGAACATGTGTGTTTTATAGTCAGGCTCTAGATTTTAGCATAATTTAGTTTCTTTGCATTGTTGTAAATCATACTGACTTTCAGTGATATTGTTCTTTAGGTACATTTTCACAATATAACGTTTCACTCTTTGTAGTTTCCCAGAAGTAAATACCTTTCAGTTCCTTTGGCAATAATATGTAAAGGCAAATAAAGGCATAGGTACACACACACACACACACACACACACAGAGTAAATGGAACTTCTGAAATTCTGTCAAATGTTATAGGTTTGTTCATGGAAGAAAACTTGGGAGTCATGGAGAGTGACTTGACATCTACATGCCATGCCTTTGACTATTCTTTGGCCTATTTGCACTATCATCATTTCACATATTTCCTTTACATGTAAAATGGGACATCTTAAATGTTATTTCTGTACCATTTCTCTCATACATCTTAAGAAGCATTTTAAAAGCTGTATAATCAATGTGTACATCTTTGAAACTTGCCTCTATTATGTATTCTGATAGAGGCATTCTCATTACTGCATATGCATTTAGGAAGTTTAACTGCCTTACAACTTAGTGTTTGTTTATGGGCATGTGTGTGTGTGTGCTCATGCACACACATAAAATGCACAGAGTTCCCTATGAACTATAATATTGAGTTGGTGAGATTTGTTTAGAAATCTCATACATAGATTATTGGTCAGATTGTAGGGATATTTGAAGCAGAAAAGATGTTAGCTCAGCATAATGAATGTCTGCCAGCCATTTTTATAATGACTTGCTGCAGTTTTTATTGTCTGACAAACCGTATGCTGTGCTGTACTGTGAGCTTTCTTGTTCGACATAATAACGAATGATGCAACGTATCCCTAGAAGTCAAGCTGGATGAAAAGAAGACAGCAGAGTGCTGCTTCTGCCAATAGTTTGGTTGCTTTTTCTGTTGAAATTATTTTGCATGTGATAAATGCACAATTGCCATCATTTATAATGCATTGTTCATGATCTGTAGTAGAGACAGTATTCAGATACAGCGCTTTAAAATCCATTCATACACCTAAAATTTCTTTAAACACATTAGATAAAAACACCAGGTGTATCTGAACATTTTGAAATGAAAATATTTACTTACACTTAGAGAGCCATGAAATCACTTATTTTTGGTTTATTAACTTACTACTGCATTTCATATGACATAGTTTTGTTTTGTTTTTTAATTTGCTCATTAGGGAAATAATATTTCAGGAGAGAAAAGGTTCCAGTTAGTTCATGGTTAAGTTCTATATTACATTAAAGATCTGGAATGAGTATGATTGGTCATTTTCAATTTAGCATTTCCATACATAGGAAAAGATCTATGCATAGTTTTAATAAGAATGTATTAATATAAGACCTATAAAGTACACTGGCAGGAGTCTTGTACAATAGAACTGCATGGTATGTATATTCACTTTGGTGATAAATGCTTCATTCCTTCTTCAGAGGATTATTAAAAGCGTTCTCTGGAGGAATAAAATGGTGGAAGTCACACATTTAATAGCTCAGGTACAAAGAGTCAGATTGTGCCAGTTGGCAAAAGTTAGCAGGAAGCTGTCACAATAAATGGCAGCAGCTGCTCATAGTTCTAAAGAGTATGTCCCAGTCAGAACTGAAAACTGATGGCATCTACATTAATACTACCTTAATGGCCCATCTGCTGCTCCATAGGGTCCCTAGCTGCTGTATGGAGTCATAGGCATTTGACAGGCAGTCTCTGTATGCCAGATGCACATTGTGCCAAATGTTTTAGGCTGCTTCATCTCGTTCTGATCTGTCAAATGCTCCCTACTCATTTATCAGGCAAGGAGTTATGAGGGTTTTTCTTTTCTACACATCATTTGCTTTCAGCATTGGGGCAGCTAAGAATTTGGAAGGCAAACTATTTTGGTTATTACTGTTTATTTCTAATTGACAATGCAAGGCAAAGTTGTCTGATATAGTGTATTGTAGTGAGTAGATTAACAAAGCTCTGTGACAAGCAAGCCCTGTGGAAAAATCAATTGAGGGCATTTTAAAGTGTGATGCTGCATAAATATGTCTCTGTGATTATATTGGAAAAATAGTATATATTTCTTTAAAGCCTTACTAATTTGGCAAATATTATGAGAGCTTGCTTTTAGGTTCTTGAGATACGAAAACACTAATATTATATTTAACACATCTTAAAATACTTTGACAAGATATGGAAGGTTAACATTTAAATACATCTCTTACACTTATTTTTTCAAGTGAAATGAACTTATACAGCAGAACCAAATAGATATAAACAAGTATGTGTTTTGTAGCAGTTAATTAAATTGCACAGAAGTAATATTGTTCAATGTTTAGGATAAAGTAGTATTTATTTTGAATATACTGAATGGTTAGGGCAGTGCAATCCATATATCATTAAGTAAATAACTACAGTGGAACTTGAGTTCTTGAATTTAATTTGTTCTGGAAGTCTGTTTGAGAAGTGATTTGTTTGTGAATGGAATCATTTTTTCTCCATTAGAAATTATGTAAATTGAATTAATCTGTTCCAGACCCACAAATGATTCCCTGTTTTAACTTTTCTCAATTGCCTGTGATCATTGTTTTGTTAGCACTTTCACACCCTTAGCAGCATTAGTACTCTTGACGGCCTCTTATGTTTTAAAATTGTTCTAATTATCTATTTCACCATGCCATACTCAGTAGCCTCTGTCAGACTTTACAGTTATTTCTTTTTGAAACTCGATCATTGTTCTCACAATTTTCCTTTCCACTTTGCTGCTATCACTAACCTTCTTAGGACCCATGGTGACTTATTATACATATTTAATAATAAGCAGCAACAAAAGCAAAAAAAAAACCACACACAAACAAACACAAATCATGAAAATATTCACAGCACAATTTTCTGAGATGTTAACAACTTGAGGTTTAGCAGTAAACTGACTCATACTCCTACATTCTTTCCCTTGTTTATAATTTGAGAGATGCTTGAGTGAGCATACGGGTATCAGCATGAAAGGGCTGTCTGGTCAAGAACCAAAGTTTTGTTTGACAACCAAGACATTTATTTCCATTAATAACTTGGTTGAGAACCGAATTGTTTGAGATGGGAGATGTTCAAGAACTGAGGTTTGATTGTAATGGCAAATACATAAAAATTAAAAATAATTTTTTGAAAAAGTTCTCTAGAAAATAAGAATCAAGCATTACTCTTGAGTTAAAAGATATTGACTTTCTCATTTTGGGGACCAATCACAGAATGGCTGCAAATATATACATTTTAGACTTACCCCCTTTCTCATAAAGGCAGTTGACAGGTAAACCCCATTTCCAGTGGGATCTCTCTAGCTTGCCTTATATTTTACATGTTTCCAAAGCATAATTTTTCCATATCTGTAAGAATTCTTCAGATAATATAATAGGGGGTATATATATATATATATATATATATATATATATATATATATAAAATAGTGATTATTTTCTCTCTTTACTTGTTTGTAATTTCTAGAGTTACCAGGTTTTATGAATTTTTGGAATTTATGACAAGCTAGAAAAATAGATACACAAAAATAACACTATTAATTAGTAGTAAATAAGCTAAATGTGTCACATGTCATGGTGTTCAAACAAGGGAGTGTAAGTGAAACAGTTACTTTATTCCAAGTTCTAGCAGGCTTTCTATCACAATAACAACAACAATAATAATAATAATTTAAAAGCAATTATTAGCCCTAACTGGTTTGGCTCAGTGGATAGAGCGTCGATCCGTAGACTAAAGGCTCCCAGGTTCAATTCTGGTAAAGGGCATGTACCTTGGTTGCGGGCATATCCCCAGTGGGGGGTGTGCAGGAGGCAGCTGATCGATGTTTCTCTCTCATCGATGCTTCTAACTCTCTATCCCTCTCCCTTCCTCTCTGTAAAAAATCAATAAAATATATTTAGAAAAATAAAATAAAAGCAACTATTAAAATATGTTCCTATCATTTCTTAAAAACCTAACTAACTTGCCTAGATCATGTGGTAGTGATGGAGTTTAATTCAAGTGTGTGTGTGTGTGTGTGTGTGTGTGTGTGCATATGGTATAAAAGAATGAAAAAAAGGTTTTGGTGGATTCACATTTAATTGTTAATATTTTCTTAATTTCTGTGAGTAGCTGCTATTTCAATATACATTTTTAAAAGATAACACAGCAATCAACAAAGTTTAACATATTGGTTTTAGACATGCTTAAGTTTTCTTAATTTATTTATACTTTCAAATGACCCTATATTATAGTGACTATTAACCAATCTGCCAGTAGAATTAGAATCTCAATTAAGCATTGAAACTGATTTGTAACTAATGCCATTTATTTGCACATCTTAGGCATATTTTCTCGTCAGGTACACAGAACAGAAGGCTTTTGTACAAAAGGTCAGACACAGCCTTGTTTTCTCCTTACACGCTCTTGCATCTGTGCACTTCTTTGGCATTTGCAAAGCTTCTAGGACAAAAAATGTAAAATTTTGTTCTTAGACTATGCTAGAACCTATATTAGAAACAGTAGGCAATTCTGACAACTCTGTGAGGAAAGTATTACTCCTTGTTATCATATACAGAGACTGAGGCTTTGGAACAGTATTTACCCAGGGTCACATGTGAGGTTGAGCTGGATTTGAACCATGTTAGTGAGAAGTTCAGGTTACACTGCACCATTATTTACAGTTAGGTTTTTATAAAGGTAAAATACCCTGCATACGAGGATAGACGCAGCGAGCTCAGGGCCAAGGCCTATCCCTGAGAGGGGAGTGCTAGTTCTGACAGAGCAGCTTGGTGACAGCAGAGTTCATCGTGACCCACCATCTCTGACATATATGGGTCTTGGGAAATGGCTTTGTCTGTGGATTAGAAGGGCTACAGATCCTTGGGATGTAGACCACTTTGCTGTGGGACAGTCCTTGATGAAATATAATACAAAGACTGAGAATGCTGCTTCTCACTCTGAGATGGTGGCACCGATGAATTTTCAGTGCCAGTAACATGCAATTGGCTTCGGCAATTGCTTGTGAATTACCAAGGAAGTATCTGGCTTGGTGAAATACCCTTCAGTCCTAGCTTCTCATACTGGAGACAACAGTGTCCAACAAACACTTTGATTTGTGAAGGCAGCTTAGCAGGCAAAGAAATTTGAAAATTAAAGAAGAAAAACTCAGAAAAGAGAGGTCCACTAGCAAGTCAAAGAAATGAGGGTACTACAGAGATTTGGGATATTAATGTAAATTTCCTCCAATAATACACAAAAGCACGTGACGCTTGAGGCTGTAGGTTTCATATTTTCGGTCCTCTTGTCGGAGTTCATTCTTCCACAGATACTTTAAGCCAATTTTAGTAGGCTAGAGATATGCAAGGTGGACATCCTGATTCACATGGCAATGATCACCATGTAGGAAGGGAGTCCAAAGCAGTGGGTAGTCTTTAACATGACTATTATTTGGAATAGAAGTTTGTTATTTCAGAATTTTATCTAAAGCTTTGAGTTCATGCATTATTTCCCCAGAAAGAAAAAAACAATTTAAAAAGGCAAAAAATAACATGGAAGCTCGGGATAGAATTTTTTTCCCCTCTCAATTGTTTATAGCTCTAATTGAATGTGGGCATATTTTACATAGGTTTTAATGCAATATTTTCCACTTTGGAATTTTTACTTATTTATTTATTTTACTTTTAATTATGAAAAAGCTATATGCACAGGAGATCTTTTTATAGTTCATTGTGGTGTCCATGTGTTTATATTATATGATACAATGCATTCTTATAAAGAACAATAAAAGTGATAGCAACACAGTGGCTCACTAATCCTAGCTGGACATATTGACAAGATCCCAGTTGTACAGGTTTGGCTGAGATAAATAATTTTCTGGGGAGCACAGAACTTTTCTTAAAACACAGTCCTTAAAATAAAAGAATAATTGTGCAAGAGAAGTAACAGGAAAAAACATATTGAAAGAAAGTGCATTCCGATTTGTTTGTGAAGAAAACTGTGATACCACAGACAGAACTATAAGGAAGGCTGAGCTGGCCTCCTGTGCCATTCTAGTGCTTCGGCTGGGAGCCTGCCTGCCGGCCCGTGTCCTCATTCGGACTGAGCTCCTCTAGGGCCCTAAACCCAGCAGAGTAGGTATGTCTTGTGAATGCGGCTCAATTTTTCAAGTGTCTGTTTGTCTTTTTTTGTTTGTTTAGGAGCATGTGTGTGTGTGCATTTCTTTATAGTTGGTGGTAATAAGTCATACAAGTTTTACTCAGATAAACTCATTGTCATTGTGCATCTAGCCAACACAGTCGTCTTCTGTTATAATAGCTAAAACCAACTTAACTTTTATAAATAGTAATCAAATATGTAACAGACACAGGAACTCCTGGGTGGGGAGGGACACTCAATAGCAAATTGACATTAACCTCTGTAAACATTCTTGTTAACTGAAATCTGATTTGTGTTCATAGTGTCTTTGTCTTTCAAAGGATCCTAGAACCTCCCCAACTACAGTGGGTGAATCTTGATTTGTCTAAACCATTAATAGTGATGTCAGTCTTCTTACCAAGTAACTGATTTAGAGATGGAGCCTGACACAAGTCTAATATGTTAAGTGTTTAGTTACTGTATTAAATGTGGTTCAGCAGAAAGTTGGAAAGAACTTACATCTTTAATGTTACTGACCTGTGAAAGAACCATAGGGGAAACAATTGAAGAATTGTTATGTGAGATAATAAACCACTGACTATTGAAATAACTTTTGAGAAGGGCACTCATTTGCTAACAACTGAAATTATTCTAGCTGATGTAGTCCTTTTGGTACCCCAAAATGTGGGTGTCGTTTGAGTTCAAGTTCTTGTCTCAGGAAAATCAAAGAATGACGTTGTGGACAAAAACAATGAACAAGAGCAGAGTTTATTGGGAGAAGCCAGTCCTGGAGAAGATGTAGCTGGGGTTCTAGGAGCAGGCCAGTGTCCTAAGCTTCCCTTCCATGTTGCAGTCGGGAGTAGTTTAGCATCCAAGCTAATTAAAGTCTAACAGTCCGTGTGTGGAGGCCCACCTGGTAATAAGCTATGTGGGCACAGGGCTGTGCTCCCCTGTGACAGGAATGAACATCAGGAAAGTGCAGGGGAGAGGAGAGAGAAAGAGAAGAGAGAGAGAGAGAGAGAGAGAGAGAGAGAGAGAGAGAGAGAGAGAGAGAGAGAGAGAGAGAGAGAAAGAGAGAGAGAGAGAGAGAAAGAGAGAGAACACTTGAGAAGAAGTGCACACCTTTTAATGTAAGCGGTGGGTATAATCTTGCTAGTTTCTAATGGTCTTTTCAATGAATTCTGCCTTAGCAATACCCTTGGGATTGGTTTATATGCCTTACTGCCGTGTGATTGGCTATTTGCATGCTGCCTGTCTTAGCAATACCCATACATTTTAAAGTTCGTGCCTCTGGCGTCCATACCCTTTCTTTCCTGCCCAGCTGGGGTGCCTTAGTAACTCTGCCTAGTTTTACTTCCTCCCTCCCCCATGGTCCCTGTCCCTGTCTACCTAGCTTCCCTCTGTCTCTTCACTTTCACATAAGAATTTACCACAAAACATATTGTAGTAGTTGATTTGAGTATCCAAATCTAGTTAGAGAAATATTTATATAAGAATTGAAGCTGAGGAAGGCAGGTTGGAATTGGACTACAAGGGTCTTAAATTACAATTTTTGCAATCATCCTGCAAATGGGAAGTAGTGACTTGGTGACATTGACCTTGATCTTATGGCAATACATATAATCTGTTGGAGGAGAAAGAGACTAAAAATAAGGAAATGAATTGTGGGTCCTAGTGTGAAGCAATGAGGGATAGAATAGTCATGATTATGAAAAGAAAGGGTTCAGGTGAGAAAAGTATGAAAAACAATCAATGGCTTTAGTGTCTAATTAAATACAGAAGATGAAAACATTAAAGAATGAAACAATGATTTCCCTGAGTATTTAGGCCTGGGTAAATAAAATAATGCACCTATTAATTTAAAACTGGTCAATTAGGGAATAAAGTTAATTTTAAGAATTCAAAACTAAATTTAGTTTAAGATAATATAGAGCATTCAATAGAAAATATCTATTAAGCTGCTGGAAATTCAGAACTACCCTTTAAATAAGAATTTGAGATTGATTTGAGCTATATTTTTGGCTACAAAAATAACTTTAAAAAAAAAGAAGTTATGCAACTTTTAAAATGCATAAACTACACCTTTCTTTCTACAGGCAGTGAAAGTCTCAGTAGGAATTCACATTTGGTTAGCAGGAAGACAGATGATAAAACTCCTACATTTTAAAATTTAGTTCCCATTTATTATATAGTAGCTATTTTATCTTAAATAGGTGGTAATAGAGATTGAACTCTTAAAATAGAGACTGATTATTATTTCATTACAATGTGACTTTAAAAAAAGAAAAACCTCCTAGACAGTGTAGCAACACAGAAAGATATATTGGAGACAAAGGTGTTTGTGTGTGTGTGTGTGTGTGTGTGTGTGTGTGTGTGTGTATAATTATTGTGACTTAGCCACAGAATGAAAAAAAAAAACCAGCTGTTTTATTAGCTCTGGTAAATTGAATAACTATTTTTTTAAATATATAAACCTTCCCTCTGAATATCTGAAAGTCTCTCTTAAATATTTATTTTCCTATAAGTTAAAAAGCAACCTAAAAACGTTGTAACTTTTAAAAAGTGTTTACTTTTAATATGCTGGACTAAGTGGTAAGAGCCAGGAGTTGGAGCCTGTTCCATATATAATTCATAAATGTATGCACATACTTTTGTATTCTTTGTTTATGTAAATGTTCCATATTGAGACTGATGAACCTTGGGTATTTATTTGAGTACTAGAGGCCCAGTGCACAAATTCGTGCACCACTGGGGTCCCTCCGCCTGGCCTGCAGGATTGGGCCAAAACTGGCTCTCCAACATCTCCTGAGGGGTCCCAGATTGTGAGAGGGCGCAGGCCAGGCCGAAGGACCCCACCGATGCACGGTCAGGGAAGGATATGGGAGGTTGGCCAGCTGGGAAGGACCACAGGAGGGCTCCAGGGCTTGACTAGCCCTTCTATCTCAGGCTCAGTCCCAATCGGTTGGACCCCAGCAGCAAGCTAACCTACAGGTTGGAGTGTCTGCTCCCTGGTGTTCAGTGCACATCATAGTGAGCGGTTGAGTGGCCTTAGCATATCCTTAGTATATTAAGCTTTGATTGGTTGAATGGATGACCAGATGACCGGACATTTAGCATATTAGGCTTTTATTATATAGGATCATTAGGGTCTTAGATCAGGGTGGGAAAACCTTTTCTGCAAAGGGCCACTTAAAATTTATAACATCATTCACTTAATATAAATTTATGTTGCTATGAAAAAAGCTCATGGATGTATTGAATTTTGATTCCTGCCTGAGTTTGCCTTGGCAGGGCCAGACCAAATGATTTTGTGGGCCTTACATAGCCCTGTGGGCCAGATGTTCCCCACCCCTGGTCTAAACAATGCTTGGCAACTTTTAGGTTCTCTATAGTATCCTATATAATAAAAGTCTAATATGCAAATTGTCCCCTCTACCAGAAGTTTGATCGGGAGTTTGATCAGGGGGTGGGGCCAGCCTGCCAACCGCCCATAATCCCTCTCTCCGGCCAGCCCTGCCTCCACTTGCCCCCTCAACCCAATTGGGGGTGGGGCAGCTGGCCAACTGCTCGCGGCCCCTCCCCCTGGCCAACCATGCATGAATTCGTGCACTAGGCTTCTAGTTGTTGAATAAATAGCTTAAGAAACTTATGGAATTTCTAGATCGACTGAATGTTATACATATTTGTAAAGTTTTGTCAACCAATGGTCATTGGCACCAATTCAATACCAACAGGAATGTGCAATTTGGGGTGTGGTGAACAGCTTAATTGTGAAACAGCATGGCTATAAAGCAGCCCTGGGGAAAGGTGTTCCTGGAGCAAGAACCCTCCTGGTTATGTCTGTCTGCTCCAGGGAGTTATCTTCAGTGTTTTTCTAGCCAGGGAAACCAAGTCTTCAGTCACTGATGGTCAGGAAAAATGACTCCCAGAGCCAGAGGGCAGTTGACTTATACAGACAGAAGTACCTACCCCTGGTCCCTGATTGGTTCATCCTTATGCAAATGAAGACTCCAAATCCTCTTAGTTTGATTGGTCTAAAAAGCACTCTTCTGGTTGGTCAGAATGGAGATCCTCTGATTGGTTATTATTGATGTGTAGCTCCAATTGGACAGGGAAGCCTCAGTCCTGTTGGTGAAAACTAAACTCCAGGAACTCCTTTGTAAGAGCTGGCTCAAATGTCAGACACAGCATAGGAAGGAAGTTCAGTGCAGGTGGCAGACAGGTTAGTGCAAGCTTCTCCCTGAAGTAAAGTTTGTGTGAGAGACCCCTGTTTAGAAACATCTGCTAGACTGTCATTTTTAAAATTTAATTCCAGTGAAGCCACTGGTTTATATAAAATGTCTCATAGCCCTAGCTGGTTTGGCTCAGTGGATAGAGCGTCAGCCTGCAGACTGAAGGGTCCCAGGTTTGATTCCGGTTAAGGGCACGTACTGGGTTGCAGGCTCGATCCCCAGTAGGGGGCATGCAGGAGGCAGCCGATCAATGATTATCTTTCATCATTGATGTTTCTATCTCTCTCTCCCTCTACCTTCCTCTCTGAAATCAATAAAAAAAAAAAATTAAAAAAATGTCTCATAGATAAGCATGCCTTTTTTTCTTCTGATAGTATCTTATCTTCCTTTGCCTATAGAATTTCCATCATTTTCCTTCTCACATTTTATGTTTTGGTTGTCACAAATGATTGCTTTATATGCTGTGTGTTGGTTACTAAAGTGGAGTAGCTATAGTTGTTTTAATGTTTTTACCCCCTTAAACCTCTGTGTTATAATTTAGTGCTTAATACTTTATTCTGATAGATAGTTGAACTTTTCTGATTCTGTTTATCAACTTATTCAAAGTTTTTTGTACTTTCGTCATTTCATTTTAGGTAGAACTTCATTTAACATTTCTTGTAAGGCAGATCTTGTGATGGTGAATCCCCTCAGCTTCTGTTTGTCCGAGAAAACCTTTATTTCTCCTTCATATCTGAAGGATAGCTTTGCTGGGTATGGTATTCTTGACAGGCAGAATTAATCTTTCAATATTTTGAATATGTCATTCCACTCTTTCCTGGTCTGCAGAGTTTCTGCTGAAAAATCTGAAGATACCCTGATGAGGTTCCTTTGTAGGTTATTTTTTTTTTCCTTTGCTCCCTTGAGAATTCTTTCTTTATCTCCATCTTTTAAAAAGTCTTAATATAATGTGTCTTGGGAAAAGTATTTTTTCATTGATAATTAGGTGTACTGTTAGTTTCTGGTACTTGTATGCTCAGCTCCTTCCCCACATTTGGGAATTTCTCATCTTTTTTCTTTCAATAGGCTATCTGTTCTCTTCTTCCTCTCTTCTCCTTCTTGGATACCCATTTTATTTATGCTGCCCTTTATAATAGAGTCTATTTATGTTTTTTGTTTGTTTGTTTAAAAAATAAATGTTCGTTCTTTCTCCTCTTCCACCCTAATCATTTCTATATTTCTATCTTTGAGCTTTTTAATTCTCTCTTCCATGTGGTTTGCTCTATTTCCATTGCTTTTTTATTGCATTCTTGATCTCATTTATTAAGTTCTTTAGCTCCACAACTTCTTTTTGGTTCTCTTTTGGAATTTCGGTCTCTTTGATGAAGTACTTCTTTTGTTCATTGAATTTATCGCTGAGTTCACTGAGCTTCCTTTCTGATATTTTATTTTTAATCTTGTTGAGTTTCTTCATGACAGCTATTTTAAATGTTCTGTCATTGAGATCACAATCATCCATGACTTTGAGTTTTGTTTCTGAAGAATTATCAATTTCTCTTTGAGATACTCTGTTACCATAATTATCATGGTGCTTGATGGGTTATTTCTCTGCTGGTGCATTTGAAGTAGTGAACATTTTTATTATTTAAGTCCAGCTGTGTTTAATTTTAACAGTTCAATACATAGGATATTAGAAGCCTTTTTGGTTATTTTTCAGTAGGTGGTGCTCTAGCATGTTTTTACTTTCTCATACCCAAGTGGACTTGGCTATATTTGTTAGGCTTGACCTAACACCCAGGCTGCACATGCAGCAGGCTCTGGTGGGTGGGGACTTGTGGCAGCAGAGACGGGGACAGGGGAGGCGGGGCCAGCACTCACACTCACAACTGCACACACACACAGACACACACAGCGCCCACCAGCTCAAACCTTCTCTCCCTTTCTTTCCCTTCCTCCCAGCTCGTTCTCAGAGCCAAACCAGACTGGGTCTAAAGAGGCCTGGATGGAGGGGAGAGTGGGTAGAGGGTGGAGCAGCCCCTACTGGCCCTGCCCCCTCCCAGCCGGGAAAGTGGAAGAGGGAGACAGGGAGGCAGGGAGGCCTGGAGGACTGCTGAGAAAAACAGAGACAGAGACTGGGAGAGATCAGGCCAGCAGGGGAGGGCAGTTTGGGGCGAGATCAGGCTGGCAGGGGAGGGCAGTTAGGGACGATCAGGCAGGCAGGCAGGTGAGTGGTTAGGAGCCAGTGGTCCCAGATTGCGAGAGGGTGCAGGCTGGGCTGAGGGAACCCCCCTCCTGCCCCGTGCATGAATTTCATGCACCAGGCCACTAGTAGTTGTATATTAAAGGGCAGAGACAAAGGGAATATCTCAAGCTGCCATGATGCATCTAATTTTTAAATGTCATCACATTTTTGTTTTTGGTTTTTAATAGCTGGCTCAGTGAAAATTTCAGAGGGATACATTAACAAGTCACCACACCCTCCAACATACAGTTCTTAAAGATCTCTTTTCCTTTTTTTTTTCATCTGTTTCTGTAAGTGAAAATAGATTTTGACTTTCAAATAAATTATTTTATCTTAGCTGACTGGTAAAATTTATTGTCTCACTCAGATAAAATGACTACTTTATACAGTTTCATAAATCTTATTGTTTTTTTATAAATTATTTTGCTAACATATAGATATCTAATAAAATTATTTAATTCATTATTTCTTTAAGAAATCTTTAAAATGTCTGAGGGATGAATATACCAATATTTTGTCTGTATTTTTCCACCTCCTTTTGTGTCATACATTCTCTGAATTTTTTGTTTGCAGTAACATAGCACCTGTCTAATAAACCCAGTCCATTTTGTCAACATGATCACCTGTGGTTGTATGTAGCATTTCATTATACTTCTAGAGAAATAGTGTAAGTTCTCCAGTTTTAAAAAATACTATTAAACCTATATTTTAGATATTAACCTACTTATATGTAAATATAATTGAATGAATTTGTAAACCCTCCTTTGCTGATCAGAATTAAAACATTTATAATTTTTATTATTTCACTTTGCTAAATAAATGACACATTATTGCTGTTTAAGCCTAACTTCCATTAGTAATTTCAATTTTTTATCTGTTGCAGCATCCTTAGATCATTGCAAATTGCTTGAAGGTTAGTTAAGGCAATCCAGAAAGGAAAGGAGGGAGAGAAAACATAAATTCATTAAATTTATTTAAATTTTTAAAATGAATATTTTTATTGCCTAGATGTTTCCTATAAAATTAAATATGTGAGCCAAAATCCAAAATATTTTTTCATGCAAATCTAATTTTTCCCAAATTCTAATAGAATTATTCCAATATTTTAGTCCTTTCAAGGAAACAAATTTTTATTTCCTTTTTGAAATTCATTTAAATTATGTGTGTGTAATTTAAATTATAAGTTATAAAGATTTTTAATCTTTATATGAGTAAGACGTTATTTGCAAATGTAAAGTTTCTTCAATATGTACCTGTACTTAGCTTAAATAGCTTAAATTTAACTAAATTAAACTCTGAATACTTGTTTTTATAATTATACATCAAATCGGTGCACAACATTTACTGGTATATAAAAATTATAGATTTCCAGATTATGGGATTGGATCATTGCAAACAAGATGGAAAATAAGTGGAAATAATTTATTTTAAAGATAATAAATTGTGAAGTGTGTTTTTTTTCAGGTAACATTTTCTTTTGTTTAAAATTGCTATGTAATATGGTAGATTTAGTATTTATTAGTTTTTATTGATAATGATATTTTCAATATAAACACTCAAGAAATTCACCCTTATTGGAGGAAACAGACACTGAATTTTATTCCAAATAGCTTTCTGGGTGTCCACAAGAAAGACAACATGGAGTACACATTGTTTCCTAACAGTAGTTATAAATTGTAAAGTGAAATTTCTTCTTTCAGGTCTATGCGGGAAATAGGAAGCTTTTCTTTTAAAATAAGAACCTCATGAATTCTCAGGTCACCAGGTATTTCTTGGCAAAGCTCTTTAATGGTTCTTAGCTTTCAAATTTCTCTCAATTTTTGCTACCTGAATTTTTCCCTCACAGAATTGCCAAATATCTAAATATCCTGTTCTCTTTGAATGTATTCCATAACTGCTATTATGGTAAAGCCAAATTTACTTTCCTCAATCTATTTACACCTAAAAATCATTCTTCTTCTTTAATGACTCTTATTTTAAGTGAATTGCCTTTTATTCATGTCTTGAAGTTCATGTTCTGACTTTGCTGCTTTACTTTTATCTTAGAGAGGGAAATAAATATTTCTTGTTTTTTAAACTCTTGATTTCAATTAAGGCCTTTTTTGGAGGGTGGGATTTGAAATACTGACTACTCCTCTCCATGTGCTTCAGGAGTTCACAGAAACACCATAGCACCTGGGGGACTCCCATGTACACATTGCCACCTTGTTAATGATTTATAAGTTTTTACAATATTAATTTTACAGGAAATATTAATCTATTAAATTTTATTATTTTTTAAACATAATTTGATACCTTCAAAACATTTTAAATGGATGTAACTTTTAGAAAATATTTATGTTAATTAATCTTTTGTGCGTTTTCAAAAAGTTGCTTTTAAATTTAAGGAAATAAATTTTAGAAAACCACACCACAAGGAGCAAATGTATGCTATTATAATGCCTCTAGAGGGCAGTATTAAATTATTTGAGGCTATAAACAGAATTTTCTCATGTAAGTCACTCAACGTTTGAGGAAGTGACAGTGCAAATGGAAGAGGGTGGTATTCTTTTAATAATCTTATTCACGGATGCAAATGGCTGTGAAATACAAGTTCTCACACTTGAATCAACAGGTGTTATGGGGAGGGGATTTTTTAATTGAGCATCTTATCCAGAGAAAGAGCTTACTTTCTCCCATTAGGGTCTATGGACTGTAATTGGTACACTCAAAATTTGGGAAGCTTAGAATGTAAAAATGAGGGCACTTGCTTTCTGAAAGGCATTCTTTGCATGCAAGCCACTGAAATACACACAGTTTTAGTCAGATCACATTATTCCACATAAGTGATTTGACATAGACTTAAAAA
The DNA here is from genome assembly GCF_027574615.1 of Eptesicus fuscus. Taxonomy (NCBI): domain Eukaryota; kingdom Metazoa; phylum Chordata; class Mammalia; order Chiroptera; family Vespertilionidae; genus Eptesicus; species Eptesicus fuscus. Next base: position 61,777,888 of record NC_072476.1, on the reverse strand, counting down.
AATGATTTGAGTAAATTATTTTAATAGCCTTGAAAATTGTATCAGATGCAAGTGTAATATTTATTTGTGAAGAACCCCTATCTATTTAGAAAATCTAGATATAGATATGTAGCAATATTTCAGTTATTTCTTAGTGTTCCTTTGAATAAAAAAACACACACAAGTAAATGTAAGGGATAATGAAACCCTGCTATCACTTAACTTCAGTCTTTTTCAAACACAAATCATACTCCATCCCTGAAGCACAGGAGATATTCCTGAGACCAGGGAGAATTATTTGGCTTGCTCAAGTGGAGAACTATACTTCACAGATTTTTATTCTGCTTCTTTCCTTTGTAGATGTATCTTTCCAAAGTTATAAAGTCAATTTGATTTTTTCTGAATAATTATGTCACACCCTGAGGTGATGAGAGAAGATTGGAGGCCCCAGCTGCTTTCCTGTATTGAAATCTGGTTGAAAGCATGAAAGTTTATTCCTCTTGTTGTTGATACAAAAGGTAGGATCAGCATGACTGCTTTACTCATTCTTTTGGCATTCTCTTTGGGAGTACAGAGTATATTTCTGTTATAGAATATGTTTCCAAACTGAATAGAGAATCTGAGGTGATTTTGCATTTCTTCCAATATTTTTTTCTTTTTGTAAAGGAAATATTAAACATGCCCTTTATATTTGTACAAGTCATGATTAATTTAAAATGAAGTAATAAGGAAATGTGGATTTCTGTAAAAAATAAGCTAATTTATATTGCTCATGTTTCTTAATTGCTCATGTTTCTTAGTAGTCTGTATTTGTACAGTATTGTGAATATTTTATGAAACCTTACAGTATCTATGTGAGAGGTACAAAGTATTATTCCTGGGAATGTGGAATTTTAGAGTCAAAAGTGTCTTCTATAAGGTTACACATACATCAGCATGGTATAGACAAAAAAAAAGTTTTCTCATTCCTGTCTAAAATTTCTTATTATAAAGAAATCCTTTCTACTGACATACTTTGAAAGTAAAGAAGAAACAGAGTCCATTTGCTTCTAACTTTCTTTTAAACACTCGGAGCCTCTCAGAAGGCAAATCTCTAATCTGTCCTCTAGCACCACATACCCCTTTTCCTGCCACTAATATCAACCAGTTGCATTGAACTGAAGATATTGTACCTGCTCTTAAGTCTAAAACGGTAATGTACTGAAAGTTTTGCCTCAACATGGTCTATGCATCAACCGAGGACACATGAGACTGACTGATACATAAGCTATAGCTCTTCCGATATTTTAAATACACACGAGCATTCCAGGAAAATCCTTGATTTAGAACATAATTGAAATCTCCCACCAGCTCCCATGGCATAGAAAATAACAAGTTGCACATTGGATCAGGCAAGGGACATACACACCTAGTAGGAATGGCCCTAGTCTCTTAAGTGGTTCTGCTCATTGCCCACCTCCATGCACACTTTAGTTGTTCAACTCTTAGAGGGATCATGGCTTTGTGGAGCAACTGAGTTCCCGCAATGACTCTGTTTTTTGAGTAGCAGGTCAAAATTGTTATAAGCATTTACTGAACAATCTCCTCATCTCTTTCCCAACTTCCAGGTTATTTCTTTCCATGATAGTATATCCCACCTCTGCCACTGCTGCTCATCAAATTTTGTCTAAACTAAACATCCTACCCCCTCTATGAACTTTCCCAGATATACTTACCTATTCAAGCAAATTGTAATCTTCTCTGCCATATCTGCACTCTAGGCAAGTTGGGTGATATATATGCCAAAAAACTTTCAATATTATTCATTCAACCCAGCTCATGCTCAGGGAAGTATTCAATGGCCTCTTGAGTATCAGTACTTAGATGCCCCATAGACAAGAAAAAAATCACACTTGCCTCAACTCATATTTGTAGACATTCCTTTAAACTCTTACTCAAACATTAGGTTGTAGCTTAGGTATCACTTCTTGTAGGATGCCTGCCTTACAAAATAGGCATCTGGGGTTCCATCTATGTACACTAATAGCATCCTGCATTTCCTTCATCACATTATTATATCACTAGAGCCCCGGTGCACAAAATATGTGCACGGGGGGGGGGGGGGGGGGCGGAGTGCCCCTCAGCCCAGCCTGCACCCTCTCCAATCTGGGACCCCTCAGGGGATGTCCAACTGCCAGTTTAGGTCCGATCCCTCCCTCTCACAATCCGGGACTGCTGGCTCCTAACCACTTGCCTGCCTGCCTGCCTAGTTTCCCCTAACCACTCTGCCTGCTAGCCTGATAGCCCCCTAACCACTCCTCTGCTGGCCTGATTGATGCCTAACTGCTCCCCTAATGGTATGATCATCTCCAACTGCCCTCCCCTGCTGGCCTGATCACCCCCACTGCCTTACCCTGTGGGGCTGAGGGGACTGGGGGACTCTGGCTGGATGAGGTGGGGCTGAGGGGACTGGGTGAGGCAGGGCTGAGGGGACTGGGTGAGGCAGGGCTGAGGCTGGATGAGGCAAGGCTGAGGGGACTAGGGGACTGAGGCTAGATGAGGCAGGGCTGAGGGGACTGGGGGACTGAGGCTGGATGAGGTGGAGCTGAGGGGACTGGGGGACTCTGGCTGGATGAGGTGGGGCTTAGGGGACTGGGGGGGACTCTGGCTGGATGAGGCGGGGCTGAGGGGACTGGGGGACTCTGACTGGATGAGGCGGGGCTTAGGGGCCTGGGTGCTGCCATCTTGTGGCTGTGGGCACTGCCATCATGTGAATCCATGACAGTCAATTAGCATATTCCCTCTTTATTGGCTGTGGGCACCGTCATCTTGTGAGGGCTTGACAGTCAATTGGCATATTCCCTCTTTATTAGATTGAATGATTTCCTGTTTGCTTAGCAATAGTCCACTCGACTCTAAGCTTCATGAGGGCAAGGACTCTGTCTCTCTTTTTCACTCTTGTGTCCCAGATTCTGACTCTGTGCTTGAAACCATTAGGTGCTCAATTAACATTAGGTAAGTGAATGAATATAACAAATATATCTTATAGGTTTATGCTTTATGGCATATTGGTCCTTTATTGAGAAAGCCCACACTTTTGTTCATATTTTATATTAAAAATATTTTTATATTTTGAAATAATATAAAATATATAGAAAAGTTGCAAGAAGAGTATGAAAAATTTTTCCTAAACTATTTGAGACTGAGTTGCCAACTTGATGCCTCATGACGCCTTACACTTTAACATGCATTCTCTAAAAACAAGGACCTTCTCCTATACAAGCACAATGCAAATATTGAAATCAAGAAATAGACATCAATGCATCACTGCTGTTTAATTTTCAGATCACTTTCAGTTTTTGCTGAATGTGCCAAAATTTCATGACTCACACATTGAAATGGTAGATCTGATAGGTGGAAGGAACATAGGTCTCTATTACCATTTTTTAGCAGCTGAATTAATGAACTCTGGAGCTATTTTAATGCATGACTTTTATAATGTTCATAATATAATTTTACACTGTTTGAGCTACTTTGAAATGGCTTTTCTGCCATTTGCAAATAAAGGCATCCAAATTGTTAAACAATAATGAAACAGTTGTTTGCTATTATTTCATGCCTGTTAGTGTAATATCTCCACTTAAAATTTAAAATCCTGAAAACATAGACACCCTAATTCATAATCATTTTATATATTTCATAATATCAGATAACGTGTTTTGCATATAATAAATATTCAACACATATCTGCTCATTAATTTTATTCTATTGATACATCACTAGAGGCCCTGTTCACGAATTCATGCACCAGTGTGGTCCCTCAGCCTGGCCTGCAGGATCAGGCAGAAACTGGCTTTCTGACATCCCCCAAGTGGTCCTGGATTGCGAGAGGGTGCAGGCCAGGCTGAGGGATCCCACCGGTGCATGATTGGGGCCGGGGATGTACGAGGGAGGTTGGTCAGCCAGGGAGGGACCAAAGGAGGGCTCCAGGGTGTGTCTGGCCCATTTCACTCAGTCCTGATTGGCCAGACCCCAGCAGCAAGCTAACCTACAGGTCAGAGCGTTTGCCCCCTTGTGGTCAGTGAACATCATAGCGAGTGGTTGAGCAGCCTTAGCCTATCATTAGCATATTATGCTTTGATTGGTTGAACAGCCGACCGGCCAACCAGACACTGAGCATATTAGGTTTTTATTATATAGGATTATCACTAACAAATTATTTTGAAACAAGATGATCAAACCATACAAATAAAAACAATTTTATTTGTTTAGTGGCTTTATTGCAAATTATTTTTCCTTTATTATAAGAGTATAAAATGTTTGTATTTAAATGGAAACATTATAGATAACCTAATCCAACTCCTTTTTATAGACTTCTGTTCCATGACAAAAAAGTTAGTGATAGGTCTAGTAGACTTTCACCAATCTATAATTTGCCTTTCAAAATAGTCCTGCATATATACACTAGTCTGAACTGTTTGCAAAACATACAGAACACAAAAAACATACAAGCTTCACTACATCATACTCCTTTGAGGTATCCTTTGGATCAGGTACAAAACATTATCTTAGAAATATCCACATATATTTACTATTTTGACTCAACTTTCTTTAGCATTCTTTGCTTCTATTACTATGCTACCATCCTCTATATTGTAATACATATTCTAGGAAAGTCTCTTACCTTCTTTCCAAATGCAGTCATGTTTTTTCCACCATACAGTCTATTGTCCATGAGACATGAGAAGCAAAATATTGTAGCTCTTAAAAGCATGGGCTCTGGTGTCACATCACTTGGGTTAGAGAACCCACCTCTCCAATTTCTGGCTGTGGGAACCTGGGGAATTTAAATTAATTTCTCAAGGCCCTTGTTTCCTTCAATGCAAGACCAGGATGAGAGTAGTACTGACTCTCCTGGATGGCTGTAGCGATTAAATTATTTAATACATGTAAAACTCAAGGGATATCATAAGTACACAATAAGTTTATATATTATTTTTATTATAATGAATGACATATATTGTCAATTTTCCAATTTAAAGTGACATCCTTAAAACACTGTGTCTAATGAAAATTGATATATTTCCAAAATTGTAAATAGCAATTTGACATTTGAGTTACAAAAATCAAATTTTGTAAAAATGCTATATATCTATTTACTTTTAAATGTTAAATGACCTTGATGATAGAATACTATGTAGAATTCTAAAAAAAAATATGCACAAGATATAGTTGCTGATTGGAAATAAAATATAACTAATGTTTACAGATTTTCTTAAAAATGTTTAATTTACAACTGGTTCAAGTGTGTTGCTGCTTCTTCAGGGTAACTTCACATATCCAGAGGTTAGGGATAGATAACTAAGAGCAGTTGATGTGGAGTGATATGGAGCAAAGAAGAACTGGGTCATGGGATCAAAATGAAAATAAAAAATAAGGCTTTAAATTAGGTAGGATTAAAAGATGAAATAATGATACAGTCAGTAATAATGTATTTTAGTTTCCAAAGCCCTTTGTCTACATTATTACTATTGGTACATTACAGGGAAGAATTTCCTTATCACTGAATTTCTACCCTGGGTTTGTGACCTTTTAAGCTATTGAAAGGACATATTTGTTTCTGATACTTTATTTTTACTTCTCCTTACTTCAAATTACACTTATGCATATATTTAAAATAATTCTGTATTTTATATTACACAATTCTGAATAACTCTGCAAGAAATTCTCTCTGTCTGTATAATTTCCATAAAGCTATCCCATATCCCTTGTGCTGAGACACATGGGTACACGAGGAAGTGTTGGTGAGTGGTCTATAGTGAGGAGCTGCTAATAAACAGCCTAATCCCCTATTGGACTAGTTTCGGGGTTAAGGAGAGTAGTGGTACAGACAGGGAAAGGGATCGAAGGATGAAGAGAATACGTTTCTTGCTCAGTTACCTCCAATTGGCAAGTCAATCCTTTTGTGTTAACAAGCTCCTCTGGGAATATATAGTAACCATTGGAAAGGCCAGAACTACAGATCATTCATTTATTTATCCTTTGTCTAAATTTTATCAATAGCTAGCAGAGACTAGGGATTATATTCCTGTATGAGAAGGGGATAAAAATCTGGAATGTAGGAACAATAGGAAAAATAGGAAAAGGAAAGGGTGAAATTTTTCCAGGGCTGGTTAGGCACCTGCTACTAGAAGCACCATCTATAATAATAAAAGTGTAATATGCTAATTAGATGGGACAGCTGAACAACCTCTAGACGTCATTCCAGACATCCTTCCAGACAAAGCTGCGGCAGCGGGGACTGAGGCAGAGGCAGTTAGGGGCGATCAGGCAGGAAGGCAGAGTGGTTAGGGGTGATCAGGCAGGCAGGCAGGCAGGCAAGTGGTTAGGTGTGATCAGGCATGCAGGCGAATGGTTAGGGGTGATGAGGCAGGCAGGCAGAGTGGTTAAGGGCCATCAGGCAGGCAGGCAGGCAGGTGAGCAGTTAGGAGCCAGCAGTCCTGGATTGTGAGAGGGTGCAGGCGGGGCTGAGGGACCCCCACACTCGGCCCCCATGCATGGATTTCATGCACCAGGCCTCTAGTTTGTTTATAAATTCCTTGCTAACGCCTCCTTCATTTTCTCATTGTTGGTAGCACAGGGTTTCCTTTATTCTTGGGCTTTCTAGAAGACACCTCTAGTAGATGTGGAACTTTTCCTTTTTGTATTTAACAGTTTTCACTGGGATGCATGTTGGAGAAAGGGTGCTAATTTAAGTGGCCAGGAAGTGGCTACCATTTATTTCTCAACTCTCTTTTTCTAAAAACCAAACTCAGATTGACCCTGATAAGACAGATAGCAGAATGACAAAAAGTAAGAGGCCTAGATTTGCCTCATCACCTGATTCATTTTCATATAAAAAAGGAGGGACAGGTCCCACCATTAGGCATTCTACATGCAATGTCTCCCCTCCAGATCTTCATCAGAGCTTCTCAAAACTCCATACTCCTCTACCCTGCTTACACGTGCGCGCACGCGCTTGCACACACACACACACACACACACACACACACACACACACACACCATTCTCTTCTAAGACCTTGTCTCACCTCAAATTTTTGGTTTTGCCAGCGCCTCCTTGCCTCAGAAATATTATCTATCTTGTGATCTCCACTGTGGTAGACTTCAGTTGCAACTTTTTCTCCTCTTTTAAAAAATATATTTTTTATTTATATTAGAGAGGTAAGGAGAGGTTGAGAGAAACATTGATCTGTTGCCAGCTGGACAGGGGACCAAACCTGCAACCTGGGCATATGCCCTGATCAGGAATTGAACTGGTGACCCTTCAGTGCACAGAATGACACCCAACCAACTGAGTCACACCAGCCAGGGTTCTCCTCTTTTTTTAAATTAACTATTATTCTGTCAAGGGTAAGGTACAGAGTAAGTAGTCTTACAGCAGCCCTGGTTAATTTCTGAAAAAATTACATAAAAGTAACACCCTTACTACTGTGGTCAACATAATCTGGTCTCATGAAAAGGGCACACAAGGTTATTAATGTGACTCTACTCCTTGAAAATGACAACTCAACATGAACATGATTTCACTATGGGATATTTTACCAATTCTAAGCCAGCTTATTAAAAAGAGGCTCTCGCCTATCCATTTAGAATAGGTGTTACCAGCAGCTTCAAACAGAGTCTGACTCTCAACTTTCCCAAGAAAAATGGATCACTTTCAGTTTATCCAATTTTACATGGTGGGGAGGAGACGCTCTAGCTTTCTTAAAGAATAATTGAAGGCTGACTTCATCTCCTCAAGTTAACCTTTCTGATAAATTGAGAGATTTGTATTATGTATAAGAATGACAGGAACTTGGTAGATGTCCAAATATATTTGTTGAATTAAATATAGATAGGATTGGCTATTTTTATTATATTAATTTTCTTCAATACTTGTCAAATTAGGCTGTTTATCCATTTAACAAGTTACTGGTGAAGTCCTACTGTGTACCAGACACTATTTTAGAATATGTTTATGAATCTGTCTCCATTATCTATGCAACATTTTATATGCACAATGAAATCTTAAATAACATCTCTCTTAATATGTGTTGATTTTCAAAGGGACCAGGGGAGAAATGTTCTAGCAAAGATGCTTTGGAGTGATTGGTAGTAGAGACCCTGTGGAGACTGCGGGACCTCATCCCAATATTCTGATATCCCAAGTGTTCTTGACCCTCTACCGTCCTTTCTTAAATAGAGTAGCCAGAAAAAGAAGTTGGATTTTGCTAACATATAGTATAGTGCAATCTGTAATTGACAATAATGTTTATAATCATAAGGTTTCAACTTACTTTTTAATGCAACCTTGATTTTAAAAGAGTTTAAAAGTTTCTATTAGATACTTTTTTTTCTTTTGATGTTAAAATTATATTATGCCTGAACATAAACTTCAAAATTGAAAGGAAAAATATTGTTTTGGTCTTAAACATTATGCTATTAAAAGGCTTTACTATAATCTTATCTTAATTATAATATACTCAAAATTAAATTATTTCTCAAAGTACATTGTTTGGACTTTTGATCAGCACAATAAAAATATTACATATATTCCAATTCTTCCAAGTGTGTTTACAAACCAGGGTTTATTGGTTTGCTTATTTTTTTTTGTGTGTGTGTTTTTTTTCTTCAGTGAAACTTGAGTGGAAAGTGATTATACTTTTAAATTCGTCTCAGGATAGTAGATTCATGGAAGATATGAAAAGATCCAGATATAATACTAGTAGACACGTAGACTGAGAAGAGATTATGTTTTCACTTATAATTTCAAACCTCCTTTATATATTCAAATGTTAAGACAAATGTTACACATACAACTTAACAAAAAAACAAATAATCCAATAAAAAATGGGCAAAGGACCTAAATGAATACTTCTCCAAAGAGGGCATACAGATGGCCAAGAATCATATGAAAAAATGCTCAAAGTTACTAATCATCAGAGAGATGCAAATTAAAACAACATCTGCCAGAATGACTACCATCAACAAATTTTCAAGTGACAGGTGCTGGTGAGGATGTGGGGAAAAGGGAACCCTAGTACACTGCTGGTGGGAATGCAGACTGGTGCAGCCACTAAGGAAAACAATATGGCGTTTCCTCAAAAAATTAAAAACTGAACTACCATTTGACCCAGCGATCCTACTTCTAGGAATATATCCTAAGAATCCAGAAAGAATATATGCACCAATCAGAAAGAATATATGCATCCCTATTTTCATAGCAATGCAATGTATAATAGCTAAGATGTGGAAACACCTCAAGTATCCATCAGTAGACGAGTGGATAAAAAATCTGTGGTATGTTTGCACAATGGAATATGATGGATCCCTTATCCTTTGAGACAGCATAGATGGATCTGGAGAGTATAATGTTAAGAGAAATAAGCCAGTCAGAGAAAGGCAAGTATTATATTACCTTACTTATATGTGGAATCTAATGAACAAAATAAACTGATGAACAGAATAGATCCAGAGAAATAGAAGTAGGGAACAGACTGATGAATCTCAGAGGAAAAGGTGGGGGTGGGGGTGGGGGTGGGGGACTGGAAGAGATTAACTAAAGAATTTATATGCATAACACATGGTCATAGAAAATAGTGTAGCGAAGGCCTGGGGAGGGGGCAGGAACAGGGTGGAGGGGGTCAATGGGGTAATACTTTCAACAATAAAGATAAAATTTAAACAAAGAAGCAATGCCAGGATCTATATGAAATGAAAAGGAGAAGGTAAGAGATATTCATATAAAATTATCATTTAAAAATGAAATAAAATGCTTTGTAGCAAGACCAAGATGGCCTTAACATTCCCCCCAGCTTAACTAACCTTTAGACAAGCTTCTTCTGGAAGGTAGATCCCTGAGCCCACTTTCCTTAGATCATTCACTTTAGGAAATTTGTAATTATAGATTCTATCTCTGCCCCTTTGAGATGTAAATCTTTAAAAAATCTTCTCACCAGTTTTACAATGCAGGAATGTCTTTCTCAAGGACTTGGGAACCATTCTTTTGTAATATCCAATCAAGGACAATAGCACCCCTATTTCCCAGTCTCTTTGGAAGATAGTACTTCTATTTCCCTATCTTCTGTGGGACCACTTTGCTCCAAGTTGCAAAACTACCTCCTGTCATGAAGATGTGAGAAAATTTACTTTTACTTTGAGTAAGGCCATTAGAAAATACAGGCAGTATATGATCCAACTTCACCCAGGTTTTAAAAACTTTTCATCTCTTTGTTTCAGTGGAAATGAGCTCAAACTGAGTTCCTGCCACTTCCTCCTATTGCAATAGTCTTGAATAAAGTCTTCCTTGCCTTGTGCAAGTTTTTCTCTGACAAGCATTATGTTATATGATAGCTATACTACAAACGAGGTAAGTGATTTTTAATATGTAGAATATTCTACCAAATAAAATAATAATATATCCTACTAAATAAAGTAATACATATTATGTTTCTTAAATAATATTAATGACTCACCATTAAGTGCTTCTGTATAAATTATATCTTATATAGTGAATTCAAATTAAATGATCCTATATAATAAAGAGGTAATATGCAAATTGACCGTCATGTCCTCGCACAAGATGGCCGCCCCCATGTGGTAACAAGATGGCCACCATAAGATGGCCGGCAGGGGAGGGCAGTTGTGGGCAATCAGGCCAGCAGGGGAGGGCAGTTGGGGGTGACCTGGCCTGCAGGGGAGGGCAGTTAGGGGGGGACCAGGCCTGCAAGGGAAGGGCAATTGGGGGGGGCGGGCCTGCAGGGAAGGGCAGTTGGGGTGACCAGGCCTGCAGGGGAGGGCAGTTAGGGGCAATCAGGTTGGCAGGGAAGCAGTTAGGCATCAATCAGGCTGGCAGGGGAATGATTAGGGGGTGATCAGGCTGGCAGGCAGAAGTGGTTAGGGGCAATCATGCAGGCAGGCAGGCAGGCAGGCAGGCAAGCGGTTTGGAGCCAGCAGTCCTGGATTGTGAGAGGGATATTCAACTGCTGTTTTAGGCAAAATCCTGTCAGTTGGACATCCCTTGAAGGGTCCCAGATTGGAGAGGATGCAGGCTGGGCTGAGGGACACCCCCCCGCCCCAGTGCATGAATTTCGTGCACCGGGCCTCTAGTTCTGTATAAATGTGTTTTAAATATATCATTCCACTATGTGTCCAGGTGTATGGGTTTATGTTTGTTCTTATATATGTGAGGCATCTTTTTGTCTATAGAAAAAATACAAAAGGTATTTCCTATTCATTTAATTCAATCAGTAGGTCCAGAGATGCTGTATTTGAACTTTAAATTTCTCATGCAGAGAATCCAATAAATTTTTCTACAGATACCCTTTGGCATGAGTACATTTCTGGCACCCTTTAAATTTTTATGGCTGTTTCTTCTCCTCTCTCACCCCGGAGGCAATGTTTCACTATCTTCACAATATCTTCATGCCGTTTTTTGCTGAACCATCTCTCCCAATGTTGAATTAAAAAATAGTTTCTAGACCCTGCTGGTTTCCCACTGGACCATGTCTTTTTTGCCCCTGCTCTTTCTTTCTTCTTCCTTTTTAAAACACTTTTTCATTGTCATTAGTGCATAAATAATAAGAGATTCTTAGTATTCCCAAGGATTAACCTACAAACACCCAAATCTAAATTTATCTTCTCTCTCTCTCTCTCTCTCTCTCTCTCTCTCCATATATATATATATATATATATATATATATATATATATATATATATATATAACTGTATATGTTTACAGTCATATTTATAATTAGAGATGCATAAAATTTTGTACATGATCATATAAGAAAACAATAACAAAGTAGACTTTTATGTTAGGATGGGTTCTGACTCAGAAAAAAAACCTTAAAGTTATTGAGATCATTATATAAGACATTTACATGTACCTATATTTACTAATTTGTTTTCTCAAATTTGATGAGCAAAAAAGATGTTAAACATTTTTGATGAATTTTAATTCTTTAAAAGTCTATGTGCTGTGATATTCCTGAAAAATATCAAGGTAAAGTAAAAACAAAGAATAGGAAAAAATTATATATGGTTGAACATATTCATTTGAGAATTTAGAACTTAAAGTGAATATTAATTCAAAGATACATATTTACTAGAGGCCCAGTGCACAAAATACGTGCACTGGTAGGGTCTCTAAGTGGTTGCTGGTTGCCAGCCAGGTACTCCCTCCCTTCTCCCAGTCACCTGCCAGCGCCAGGGCCTCCCTCCCTTCCCCCGGCTGCTAGCCGGCCTACCCCCTGGTCTAACTCCCAGAAAAACTCTGGTTGAGGGGAGAATTTTCATACTACACTTTTATTATATAGGATAAGTACTGTATCAACACATGAAAAAATTGAACCAAATGAAGCAAAAACAGTCTTTTAAGTATAAGACATAGAAGCTGGTTCAAATCATATACATTGAATTTACTGAGTTCACCTTATCAGTTCTTCAGTTTTAATAATGATTGTGGATCACTCATCATTGGTTCTGCCAGGGTGGTGGGTAATGTGGAAGAAAACCAAAGTAATTGAATTGACATACTGTCACCTACTGTATTGCCCTCATATTATTGTGATTCTTATAGATTTTCAGTTATTCATGCTAGTATCACTGAATTCTTAGTTTCAGTAAGTTAACTGTTGTAAAGTGTTCCAAATCCACACTTATTCTGCAAGGAAGCAACTTATTTAGCTTCTTAATAAGAGAATCTGCATTATTTGTTAATTGATTTTAATTTATAATGATGAAATTACTAATGATGCACCCCTTTTACCTGTTATGAGTCATGTCCTAATGAATATAAATGTTCATTGGTAGGGTAGCACCTCCAATGTGCAAAATTTTACTGTGAAATTATGTGAATTTGTATGCTACTTCTGTTTATGTTGGATTAAATTCATATTTCTAAATTCGGCAGCCTCTTCCCTCTCTTGGTTCATTTTCAACTGTCAAAAGTCACAGCTTTCCCAAAAGCATTATAAATAACATGAAACAAATGTAAATGAATGAGAAATAAGGATGACAAATTCCCAACTTTTGGGGGGGTGGTTAGTAGGAGGGAAAGTATATGAAAATGTGTTCTTTATTCTATTCACAATTAAATTCTTATAGATTCAGGACATTATAAAAGCAGCCATAAATTTTATCTGTAGATAGTGAAGATAATCTATGGCTTACTTTTCTTCTTTACATGCATGTCACAATATATTAGCTGTATTATATTGATTTAAGATCAAATTTCCTCCCCCTATAGAAGAATTTAACACTAATTTCACAATTAATATAGTAATTTTATATAGAAATAGTAATTAATATAGAAATTTGATCAAATATAGCTTCTTTTATTTGATAATCATTCAGGAATATTTTTACTTGAGTCGTATGCGATGTTAGTATTTCTTTAATAACACAAGTTATCAAAAACTTAATTTAGTAACTGTGAATAAAGTTAAATAAATGCATTTGTCTTGCAATTGAAAAATAATTATTTTTTATGTCTAAAACTTTAATGGGATTGTTTAAAATATAATTCATTTGTTTCAAATGCTCTTCACACTAAAATTTAACATTTTAAAATCTTGTTTTCTTAGAGATGTTGTTCTTGACAAGAATTAGAGAATTCCAGCATTGGAATTATTAAAATGCATTATTCTTGTAAATTTAAAAAATGAAGTAATATTACAGCATTTATGCCATTTGGAGTAACCAACATATATTTTTTATTGTTTTAAAACTAAACCAAAACTATGATTTGATAATAATAGTACTGTAAGTGCAAATATAATTAAAGAGTAGTTCTATGTAATTGAGGCCATCTTATGATTTTTATAAATATACAGCCTCTACAATTGCTAATATTTTGTTTTATCATTATCTACATTTCAAAATTCACAAGCACTGTTAAAAATCTCTATGGCTGCCTGACAAAGCACTTTAAAACTCAGTGACTTAAAACAAGTGTTTTTATTTTATCTGCTCACAATTAAGTTCTGCAATGTCAAGATCTTCAGCTGGGATAACGTGTAAGACTGAGGCACAATTGGACAACTTGAATGAGGCAACATGTTTGGGTCATTAGCTATGAATGTTGACCCAACTTCTAGATTCTCTTCCATGTAGCCACTCCATGTAGAGAGCCTGGCTTACCTAAGAAAAAGGTGTTTTCTGCATTACAAGAACACATGTTCAAAGGAGCAATCCTCTAACATGTTTTAACAAAACCCTGCTTGCTTCATGCTTACTAATGTCCTCTTGGCCAAAGCAAGTCATATAACCAAACCCAGCCTCAGTGTGGGAGGAGACCATACATGGGTGTGAATCTCCAGAGGAATGATTCATCTGGGACCACTCATATATAAAAGTCTACCAAAGCACTATTTTTCATAATGTGAGGTTTTTCTTCCAATTGTAGAGAAAATTTGAATGCAAGCTACCTAGCTTTTATCTCTCAGTTTTATTGAAGCTTCTTTCCATTTTCAATTTGAAAACCATATAGAAAATCATGAGAAACTTAATTTTATACTGAAAGATATTTCTGAATCTAAAATCTTCTTATGTTTTTAAATTAACAATTGAAGTGGAAAATAATATAGGGTTGTGAACTGAAGCTTGGAGTTATAATAAATTTTTATAGAAGCAAAAATAAAGCTGGAACACTAGATTATAATATAAATATATCAATGACAACTTACACATTTTATTTTTAAAATTATTTATTGCTTAAAGCATTTTAAGTGGTAATAATGGGTGCCACATATGAACTTTTCAGGTTCTTTCTTCTCTGCAGTTTTAAGGAGATGTTTATCTATTTGTTTTTAATTTGTCACATAATAAGCACACTGAGTAGCTTTTTTATCTTGATTCCATATGACTGTCCAACAAATACGTTACATATTTGTATTTTTATTACTCCAGTTTGTTGATTTTCACCTCCCATGTCTGAAAGTGGGCTATAAGACACAGAGTAACTTGGATGGGTAAGTATCACTTTGTATGACCTCCTAAATATCACTAAGTAGGTATTTCACAAACTGCCTCCCTTACAGCTTCGGTTAAATGTTCTTTTCAATCTCATTCAAAATAACTTCCTGCTAAAGCACTTGTTATCTGCCCTCTTAGTTCCATTCACTCCTTTTCTCATCTGATGTAGTTTTCTGATCTGAATCTCCTTAACTTATCTTTCTTTCACTTTTCAAATATTCTATTGTAAGAATATTTATTTTAGACAGTCCACTTAACTTCCTTTAGAGGTTCCTAACACCCAGTTTCTTTCTTCAAAGTTATATTCAATAAAAGTGAGAGGCACTGGTATTCTAGCAGTTGCAAAAAAAAAAGTATAGAAATACATTTGCATACATTTGAAACATACATAATAGAAACTAAAATTGGAGAGGGATTACTTTACATGTAAAAATGCTTTTCTGATTGTAAAGTGCTATACAAATTTAAGGTATTATTATAAATAATAATGGTGATGTTGATGGTGATCATGAAATCAGTAGTCTTTACTAAAAACTAGTTCAGCCATGAGTTGTTCAGTTAATTTAATATTTATCATAGAATACCTTCCAAATCATTGAACTGTCCATGGTATAATAGCAGCTATTTCAGGAAGATTTTTTACATGGGTTCATTTACATACCAGAGTTTTCAATGCTAATATATGTAAGATAAAAGTTATTAACTTGGAAGTCTTATTGTCATGTGAAGTACTTAGCAGATAATTTGATAATTGACTGGGTCTGCTATATTTAATAGATTCTCCTCAAGTCTGTAAACGTTTGTTTTATTTGAAAACTTATCCTAAAACAAACTATGGGAATTATATGAGTGCTATTTTGCACAAAACATAAAATCAATGTTAAATCTTAAACACTGAAGGGACATCATTGTAAACTAGTTATTGATGTACTGAAGTCATTTACACCTGCCATGGAAGATAGATTGTGACACTATTAATTGAACTGGAAGTGGATGTACTCACATAGCTGCCATGTAAACCAGCAGCCCACCATCTGTAAAATTTCATGCATATTTTGTGCAGCTAGCTATACCATATTTTGACAACCCCAAATCAGCTTTAATCTGTCAATTTCAAAGTTTGTCACCAGAAAGTTCATCTGAAGGAGAATGTCTGCTCAATTCATGTTAAATGAAAAATGATTACAGTAGATAACGCTTTACAAAATGCACCATTTCTTGGAAAAATATAGTTGTTTAACATAGTTATTATGTACTTTCAAGGCATATTACAGTTTTTTAAAAAGTACATCTTAAAACGCCAATATACAGTATATAATGAACGATATATTTACTCACTGAAGGCATATGGCAATAGCAGTAAAACTAAAGAGGCTTTCTCTGTAATAATTCTTCATTTGCATAACAATATGTGAGGGGATAAAACATGCTGTAGTGTTGAATTCTCATTTCTGGTTCAATCTGAGGGAGGCTTGCGACTCTATGCCAAAATGAACTTTTTTTCTAGAGTGTGCACAGCCTTTCCATTAAGGCCATTTGGCATTAGTGAGGGGTGGGTGTTTTGGAAGAGAACCAGGGCTGTTTTCTATAGTGCCCTCTCACTTACACATCCCACTGGCAGCATTAAATAGCAGCTGAAAATTATCAAGGTACAAAAGATATGCCTTTTAGCCTCAAAGAAATCATAGTAAGAAGAAATGGGAGAAGATAAGATTTCCCAAATCTGACACGTGTTCACTCAGATTTTTTCTCTTTATTTTATTTTTCTCATAACCATTTATCCCCTGTATACTCTCCTCCACCTCCACCTACTCCCCTACCCCCGCAATCACCACACTGTTGAAGATGAGTTCTTTCTCTGTTTTTTTTTTTCTTTTTTTCTTTTTCTCAATCCCTCCACCTCCCACGCTCCTAGCTTCATTGTTAACCCTTTCATTGTTTAGTAGCATGTTATTTAGCCTCGACGTTTGTGTGTTTCTCAGTTTTCTTCTTGTAATTGATTTCTAGTTCCATACCATTATGATCATAGAAGGTACTTCATAGGATTTTAATCTTCCTAAATTTATTGAGACTTGTTTTATTGCTTAACCTGTGTGACATTTGTAGATCTGGTTGGGTGGTCTCTGGAAAATGTTCCATATGCACTTTGAATATTTCCTGCTTATCCCTCTGGCCTGTAGTTTCAGTTGAGAAATCAGCTGACAGTCTTATAGGATCTTCCTTCTACATAACTAAGTGCTTTTCTCTTCCTATTTTTAAGATTCCTTAATTTTCTTTAGCCTTTGGCATTTTGATTATGAAGTGATGTGGTTAACATGGACATCTTTGGGTTTATCTTGTTTGGCAATGTCTGCACTTCTCAGACTTGTATGTCTATTTACTTCCCCAAGTTAGGGAAGTTTTCTGCCATTTTTTATTCTGTTAGATTTTCAGTCTCTTGTTTCCTCTCTTCTTCTACTGGAACCCCTATGATGTGAATGTTGGCACACTTAGTATTATTCCAGAGGTCCCTTCAACTATCCTCAAATTTTTTTATTCACTTTTTTTTTGCTGTTCTGATTGTGTTTTCTGCTACCTTTTCTTAAAGATCACTTATTTGATCCTCTGCTTCATCTAATCTACTGTTGACTCCCTCTAATGTATTCTTCATTTTAATTATTGTATTCTTCAATTATGACAGGTTCTTCTTTATGTTGTATACCTCTTTTGAAAAATGGTTTCTATCTCTTTGTATAAGTTCTCACTTGTTTCATCTATTTTTCCCCCTAAGTTAATGAACATTCTTATAACCAGTCTTTTGAACTTGGTATCTGATAGATTTCTAGAGTTTTACCTTTTTCTTTCATTTGGGACATGTTTCTTTGTCTCCTGATTTTTGCTCTCCCCCTGTGTTTGATTCTATGTATTGGATAGATCTGCTGTATCTCCCAGTCTTGACAGGGTGATATAAAAGAGACCCAGTGCACAGTCTCCTTGGTCACCTGAGCAGTGTGCCCCAGGAGTGCCCGCCGTGTTCATTGTGTGTGCCCTCCTATTGTAATCTTCACTTACATCAGTGGGTGGAGCTGACCCTTAGGCTGACTGTCTTTGAGGCCTGGCCATGACTACAGCAGATGAGCTGTGTGGTGTTGGGGCTGACCCCAAATGGAGTGTTTGTTGCTTTAACAGGTCTCTGGTGTCAATGAAGTCCACCCTTCATATGTGCCATTTATGGATCTGGTTGGGTGGTTCTCTGGTGCAGTATGAAGCCTCCTGGGCGGTGTGGAGCCTCCTGGGAGAGCTCCTGGGCAAGCCCAATTAAGCTGCTGCCTATGCCAAGCTTGGGGCCACTTGGTAGTGATCTGTAGTTGGTAGCCATTTGTGTTTATCTCGGAAGCACTAGGAGAGGCTATGATGTGAGCTAAAGCAAGCTGCTACTCTTGCCAGGTTGAGACTCTTCAGTGGTCATCACAGTGTGGGCTGAGATCAGCCACCACTTGTGCTGGGCTTGTGGTCACTTAGGAGAAGCTACATTCCAGGCCAATAGTAGCCTCTGCTTATGCCAGACTTGGGGCCACCTGTTGGGAGTTACAAAGCAAGTTAAGACCAATTGCCACTTCTGCTGGGCTTGGGTTCATGTAATAAAAGTTGTAAGGTATGCTAAGGCTGGAGATGGGAGACATGGACTGGAAGGTGCTTAGCTAAAACATTTTTATTTGAGAAGGAGATTTCTGTTAGTATTACCTAAACTCTTAAATTGACTTATTCAAACCTGTTCAATTTTTCTGATTCCTGCATTTGATGGCTTTTCCATATCTTATCTTCTCTCTAGCATCTTCTAAAAATTTATATTTAACTAGAGGCCCAGAGCACGGATCCGTGCACCAGTGGGATCCCTTGGCCTGGCCTGCACCCTCTCGCAATCCAAGACCCCTTGGGGGATGTTGGACTGCTAATTTCGGCCCGATCCCTGCAAGCCAGGCCGAAGGACCCCACTGGTGCATGAATCTGTGCACCGGGCCTCTACTTTGGTTAATCTCTTCCTGCCCTCCTCCTCCTCCCTTCCCTCTGAGATTCATCAGTCTATTCCATGTTTCCATGCCTCTGTGTTGAGCATCTGCCCCCTGGTGTCAGTGCACGTCATAGCTACGGGTCAAATGGTTGAACAGTCGCTCAGGCTTTTATATATATAGATAATATGTATTAGATATAATCTGTTATTTCATCTGCTTCATCAATGGCACTCATATTTTTTAGATTATACATTTAGGCCTAATGTTAGTGTTTTTTTATAGTGATTCTATTCTACACTTTTGCCCACTTTTAACTATAATTTAAGCCATGCCTTATTTACTTATTTCATGTTTTCTAACTGGATTCTTCTTCCCCCACAGATTTTCCAATTATTCTTTCAGTAGCACCATTTTTTTGGCAGGAAAGGGATCAATATTGTAACTACACTTTTTTTGTTGTTATCACCTGGTAATGTTGGGAGGCCTAGGTCCCACACAGCCAATAAAGTTAGCAAAGTCACTGCCCCAAAGATAAAGTGAGACTAATTTACTTTGGCAGCCAACATACCCCAAGAGATTTGGAAGCCCAGCCAACCTGAACTTAGAAGCAATGATGAAGCTGTCGACTGCTTGAGAATCTTTTTGTTCTGATTCAGCGCAAAAAGGGTGGCACAGGACAAAGTGGTACCAAGTAGATTCTATGAGTTCTAGATTTCATCCCCTGAGTATTGTTCCATGAACTAGGCCATAATTACAACAGGAAATAATATATAATAAGGCAATGCATCTCCAACAAAAAATAAATTAGGGAATTAAATATATTAGTTGCACAGTGATATTTCTGCAACTGAGGGTGAGAGAAAGCTACAAATACTAAGTATAATTTTAATGGCTTTATTTAGTTGCATTTCAGGCCCCAATACCCTTCTGATTTTGCTGAGGTACATTGCAAAGAACAGAGCTGAGATTTTAACTATTTAGTTGGTGCTTTTAGTTGAATTTTTTTCCTATCAATTACCATGAAATACTTCCCCAAAGAGCATATCCAGGATGTTCTCAATTAACTTCAGAGTAGGTGTGAGTTGATACCAATTTCTTGGTGTCAGGATCAAATATAGTAATTTTCATTGTATCATTTTATACATGGAAATTTCCACAGAAAAGTTACTCATGTAGCAATTAATAGAATCCTGAACCAAAAACTTCTGTGTCCAAGAAAATAGGCAAGTAGGACAAAAATGAACAAGATACTAAAATACAAATAATAATAACCCCCCAGTTTTAATAGCTTCTTACTGAATTTGACTTCTTTAATTTAGATAGTATATGTATACTGTATAAAACTATGTATAGCTCTTTAATGTGATATAAGCCTAACTTTTAGATTTTTAATCATTACATTTGAAGACTTGTTGTTAGAATTTTTTAGGAATTAATAGAATGTACTTACTGTTATGCTATTTTAAAGATACTTAGAAAATCATT
Organism: Eptesicus fuscus; assembly: GCF_027574615.1. NCBI lineage: Eukaryota > Metazoa > Chordata > Mammalia > Chiroptera > Vespertilionidae > Eptesicus > Eptesicus fuscus. The sequence continues at coordinate 61,757,436 of NC_072476.1, read as the reverse complement.
CTTTTTTTTAAGGCTTTTATGATAAATGAATCTTCTGTATATCACACAAGACACTATAGTTTGTTTGACATTTAGGTCTTCCTTTGAAGTCAGGAAAGACAATAAAACACGAAGATTTTAGCCCTAATTTCTCCCCCTATTTATTTCTGTCATTCTGCTGCTTAGCAGCTGCAAACCTAGCTCTTACCTCTAGGCAAGCAGGCAAGCAAGCGTCTCTTTCCTGAACTAATGGCCATGCAGTTTCTTGGATTAATTGGCAAGTCAATGGTGCAGCCTGTACGTTGTTTCCCCAGGAGACCTGGTACTTCATATCAGCAACTTTTTGAATTTGCTTTGGCCTTAAGTTTGCTCCCAATCTTAACCCTTTCTAGACCATTTGTATTCCAATGGATGGCCACATTAAGTACTAGTATATGGATCTTATGGAATACACACATCTTTAAAAAAGACTTGAGAAAAGTAGAAACCAACAACTGATTTATTATAAAATAAGTAAATCATCTTTGAAAAAATAGTTTTCTTTTTTAAATAGAGGGATGTTATATCTTCTTTGTTAGTAATTTTGTGCTAGTAGTTTTATAATTTTCTTTGCTATATATATAGTATAAACATGTTGGTTTTATGTTCAACCAAAAAACTTAAAAGTGTCTTTCTCTAAAGTTTATAGATTGAGGAATGTGATTTGAAGATTGTACATACTGAGTATTTAATTTAAACTTGTCTCATATAAATATGAAAACAGTTGGAATTTAGTCCCTTCATGTTATCAAATTGCCAGTTACCTATTCCTAGAAATGTTGCAGGAGGTAAGGAATTCTACAACCTGTGTGGGAGGCCTGTGACTTGGTCCTCTCACCCTTAACACTGATGCTACTGCCCTTATTATTTTTCACCTGCTTTGAGAGCACCTACCTTGCTCTGTGCACTTTGCACCCATGCAGGGATGTTTTTCTTATGGATTGTGTGACATTTATGTAATGGGATTGTTTCACAATTATTCATTAATAATATACTTGAGGTGATCCCAAATACATGTCCACTTGTTATGTTGGCCAGTAAATCTTGATGCTTTGCACTCAATGCCACAGACAAACAGAAGCTCGTTTTTCTGATAACTTTATTTGCGCTTAAGATAAAACATAAAATTCATGACTGGCCCTAACCGGTTTGGCTCAGTGGATAGAGCATTGGCCTGCGGATTCAAGGGTCCCAGGTTCGATTCCGGTCAAGGGCATGTACCTTGGTTGTGGGCACATCCCCAGTAGGAGGTCTGCCGGAGGCAGCTGATCGATGTTTCTCTCTCATCGATGTTTCTGACTCTCTCTCCCTCTCCCTTCCTCTGTAAAAAAATCAATAAAATATATTTAAAAAAAATTCATGGCTGGAAAATTGCACTCTCCTAGATGGAAAAATATGAGAAAATTGTGATTGACTTGCTTTTGTAAGGAGTCTCAGAATCCAAAGTAGATGGTGCTTGGGTAGCATGATATCATCTCTGACCTAGCTCTGGCCTTCCAATGGCTACTGATCTGCGCACCTGGTGGACCAGGCTTATTCACTGCATCTCAACACTTTGAGAAACCAAAACATAAGGCTTACAGATTTTTGTACTATGGAATTTTTGTTAATTATTTTTATATACATATACATATTATCAGTATACATGTTTAATTCTCCTTTAAATTATATTTTGTCTCTAAGTAACCAGAAGAAAGGAAAATTAGTTGTCATATAAATTCATAAACTCTATCATTGTTTTCAAGTATGTTTTATCTATGTAAGAGAAATTGTATGTGTTTACATATGAATGTTTTTAATTGAGTTAGTGTCCTTACTTTTAATGTTTTCCTTAAAATGTAATGGGCAGACATATGTGAAGACTCTGTGTAATGAACTAGGACTACCCTGCTGAGTCTTAACCATCAGTACATGCCTGTGCTAGGCTAGGTTCCACTTCCAGTTTATTTCAATTAAGTATCTGCAATGTAATTACATGGCACAGGAAGGATCTGTTGATGTTGTGAATTTGATTTTTAATAATATTACTCTAAACTATAATGTGACTTTATAATTGAAAAATTCTGTTAGGTAATTATCTTTTTATGTTAGGAAAGTCCCATTTGCATGCTCATTGGGAAGGATTTCCTTTAAGTGGTGATGGTACTAGAATCACTTCTTGATGTATTAACTGCAAACCTTTTCTTAATATACCTTTCACTTTAAAAAAATATTTTTATTGATTTCAGAGAGGAAGGGAGAGGGAGAGAGAGATAGAAACATCAATGATGAGAGAGAATAATTGATTGGCTGCCTCGTGCAAATGCCACACTGGGCATGGAGCCTGCAACCTGGGCATGTGCCCTGACCGAGAATCAAACCATGACCTCCTGGTTCATAGGTTGATGCTCCACCACTGATCCATGTCAGCTGGGCTGGCACTTTTTATTTCTTTCTTTCTTTTGGCTAAAAATAATTCCAAAATATCACACATGGAGAATTCCCATTTACTGTGAAAACTGCTCATTTATACATTTATATTCGCCTTTTCTTAATTTTTTCTTCTGCTGTCTCTATTCCCCAACCATATTTTCTTTTTGTCCCTTTTGCAAGTTTATAGGGTTTCTGTTGGGAAATAAGGTTTTAAGTGATGGCAGGCCTTAATATTCAAGTTGCTAATGAGTGCCTGGCTTTTTAGTTTTGGGACATCATTTTCCTGCAGTTGTTGGAAACAACTGCAGGAAAACCTAAAATTGGAAACAACTGCAGGAAAATGATGGCCCTGTGCAAAGGAATTTAGTGAGTTTCACTCTTTAATTGATACTCCATGGTTCATATTCTTACCAGCACTGAGGGGGAATTGTAAAAATTAGGCATGTACTGTTGAAGAGAAATACCCACAATAATAATGTTATACTACTTGTAATATTCACTATTGTTTTAAATATTAAAGAATACATATTAATTTACTTCCATTAATGTACTCATTATCATTGGTTGATATGTTCTTTCCAAGAAATTTTTAAAAACAAGAACAAATAAAAAATATGCACAGAGATAAGCATTTATATGGAACTCTTTTCATAAAGTGTGCTTCATCCACACAACTGAGTACTACCATAGCTCATAAAACAGAGGGAAAGGGGGCGGCGGGGGGCAGCGGGGAGGAAGAAAAGGGCAAAAGGGGACCAAATGGTGATGGAAGGAGACTTTACTTGGGATGGTGAGCACGCAATATGATACACAGATGATGTATTATAGAATTGTACACTGAAACCTATATACATTTATTAGCCAATGTCACCCCCAATAAATTCAATTAAAAAAAAAAAAAAGAAGAAACAAATTCCTTTTCACCTGGCTCTGTGTGCATGTATTTATGAAAGGATGGATTTTGGATTACATTAAAAAATCAGAGATACTTTTGCAAGAATTGCTAATTCAGATCAAACTTAATGACCTCTGAATTGAACATATTCTTATAATGGAAATAAATACAATAATTGAATAACTACAAATATACTGAAACATAAATGGAATGGTTTTCAATTTAGGAATTTTCATTATTAACTATATCAACATCTTGGAAAGAATTGATTTTATTTTTACCCATTTTAGGTAAAGATTTAATTCCTTTTTTTTGGTAGAAAAATTACTAATTCAATTTTTCAATTTCCCTAATATAAAAATCAAATACTCTAAATATAAACAGTACTCCAAAGAGAAAGGGTAACATCTAGATAGCTAATATCAAATACAGTGTAAATGATAAACCAGTTTATGCAAAAGATTTTTTATGTTTATTCAATAATTAGCTTATCTTATTCTCATTTTCTTTTACTTAAAATACTTTAAAGTTATAATGGACTCTAATTAAATAAAGCATTTGTATGACTACCGATAGTAAAAGGGGAATTGGCTTTTATACATTGAAATTTTAGAAACCTAAAATAGGAAATATAATTGGAACAGTTTTTGATGTAATGTATTTAAGTTTCTACCACAGCAATAATGTCTAGAAAGTAGACTTAAATCCTCTTGAGTTAAGTAAGAATAACTGACATGTATTTTGTCACTGTGACTTCTTTTAGCTTGGCATTTGAAATTGACCTCACAGTACTGCCCCCCGAGAAGAACTTTGGCTGTGATCTCTGACATTAGACCTCTCTGCAGTCTTTATCTTGGACCTTTGAGACTGAAAGCTGCCACATTATGTGAACTATGGTCAGTTCTGTGCCAACCAGTTTTATTCACAAGGGATCAAGCTGAGAATTAGGAGCCTGCTATACTTATGAAATTAATAGCCACCTTGACAAGAGTTGTTTATCTTTTATTTTAATTGATCAATGCTTACTGGCCCTCTAGAGAATATAATGACTATGGCAACTTGGTCTGGAATAGTAGACCAAGTCACTACCTTTTAGCCTTTTAACTCCCCCATGTTGGCTCCTATATAGGAGTTGAACAGTTAAAACTGTCTGGTTTATTTTTTCAATAAGTAGTTTTTCACATATAGTACCATGTTGATTTTGTTCTTATATGACTTATAACCTAATCATTGCTTAGATTTATGTTAGATATATAAAATTACAATGATTTAATTTTTTAAGCAATATTGAGCTAGGCTAAGTAGGAGGAAGAATTTCTTCTGGCGTACTGAATTACCTTGTAAATCTCAATCCTATAAGTAACTTTTGAAATAACATTTACCAGGTCTCAGAGCTTTGTCATGGCAATGACTAATATTTCATTTGGAAGAAAAATGCTTTTTTGAAAAGTTATTTTTTTATTACTATTTTTACATGTGTCAAGATGTGCTAGTTATTTGGTGACCTTGTGGCCATGAACTCATAATTTCATCTACTTTTCTTGAAGAGAGAAAGCCCCCATCAACCAAGGTCAATTCTCTTGTGAAAGGGTCAGTTCAGTAGCCAACACTCATAACTGATAGATAGATGCGCCCACCTGGTGACAGATTTGTGCATCACAAATCTGCTGCAGTCAGAAAGGGATATAATAAATATTTCCAAAATCATGACATGTCATATGAGGTAGGTCTCAGAAAATTTCTAAATTAATAAGATAAGTGGTTATTTCCCAAAATATGAATAATTTTAAGATAAATCTAAAAGTGGTGTTCTATAAAATGACTAATTATTAAGCTTTAATATAGTATATCATAGTCAATTAATGTTAAGAGTTAAGTTTGGATAAGTATTTGAATGAAAAAAAACCCCACAAATGTTATTATGGTAGCCTGTAATAATCTTACTCTTTAAAGTTATCTTCTGGAAGGATGATTTTGACCTGGTATTATTATGCTATAAATATTATATGTGCATTCATTTATTCATATATTTAGTAAATATTTATTGAGAACATACCTTGTGCAAGGGGCTGTGCTAAAAATATAAGGACAAAAACGTTTAGTCAAGGAGATAATTTATGATTAAATTATAAACTTACACTTTATAATTAAAAATATAAACTTAGACTTTAGGTTGAGTGCTGCAAAAGAAAAGTTTGTGTCTGGCTGGCATGGTGCAATTTTTTTTTGTCAGATTGATAAAAAGTATATTTTTTGGTGTGCCTCATACTTTTAGTAATTAGTTTATGTGTGCCATGACATGTAAAAGGTTGAAAATTTCTGTTGTAAACCATAGTAAAATTTGGATCTTTATTCTAAAAGCAATGGCAAATCATTGATGAACTTCAAACAGACAAATAACATTAACACATTTTCATTTCTAAATGTCTGGTTTCTGTGAGGTGGGGCAGGAATGGACACTGTCAGGGCAGTAAGTTGGTTCTTATAGTTGGACAGGTGAGAGATTGAGCATTTAGACAAATGAGGGATAAAAAGGTAAGGATAAAGTATGGAAGGTCAAATATGAATCTTCTATTTCTGCTTTTCCTGCTGAATATTTGTTCATTCTTGACAGGAGTATTTTCCTTTGCTCTGTGAGCCTGGTTTTACTCCCACCCTGCTGTCTTGATAGCAGTCATGGCTAGGAGGTGGCAGAGGGGCCACAGAAGGGTAGTGCTGCCTTCGAAGTTCTAGAAAAGAGATGCAGGGATTTTCTCACTTTTAGTAATTTTGGTGCTTGTTTTATCTCTACACCTCTCAAATAACTCATTTGAGGGTACCCGTAGTTAATTCTGAATCTGTGGTTCCCACAAATGGAATTCAGCAAGTCATGTTAAATTGTCTCCTTTATTTTATTATTATGTTTTTTAATATTTTTATTGATTTCAGAGAGGAAGGGAGAGGGAGAAAGAGAGAGAAACATCAATGATGAGAGAAAATCATTGATCCGTTGCCTCTTGCATGCCTCACACTGGGGATCGAGCTGGCAACCCTGGCATGTGCCCTGACCTGGAATTGATTCCCATTCAGGGCATGTATAAGAATCAACCAATGCATGCATAAATAAGTAGAACAACAAATGGATGTTTCTCTCTCTCTTGCCTTTCCTCTGTCTCTCTAAAATTAATAAATAGAAGATTTTTTTTAAGTGCACTCTCTTGGCTATATGCCTATCTGTGCAGGCTGCATCGGTGTCTTAGCCTTAACTGCATTAGGTTTTTGTGTGTTTTTTTCCTAAGAAATCTATTAAGCCAAATCTTGGTTTCATTTCCCACTATGTTGTTTTCTAAATTGGATTCTACAGTCTTGTGCTTAGATAAATCTGGAAAAGATAAACTTTTTTGTTTTACATTAAACTTCTTTTGTCTTTTACTTGTAAGACTTCTCAGAACTGTCATTCCAGAAACTTTAAGATTGGTAGTGAAAGTTTTAGATTTATTGAATAATCAATTTTCCTCTGGAGTATATTATGGGACTAATGTCTCATCAAATATGCATGGTATTTGTCAAATTCATGCAATCAATTTGAAGGCCCATTTTCATTCTAGACATGAGGTTCTACTGTTTGCATTCTGAGGTATCTCTTGTTTTGTGCTTTCTAAGTATTAGGTTTTGTTTTCCAACTTTTTTTTTTTTTTTGTATTTAAAGACTAATATCAGAGTGATCTCATGATATGAACCGGATGGCTCAGTGTCAGGACAGCCAAATGTCTCCACAGTCAACATTTCTCTGTGTTTTTAATTTGTGAAGCAGGAGGGATCCCTGAACCATGAACTTAACTACCCATATGGCCTTTCACTGTACTTTCTGGGAACAAGTGGCATGCGTAGTCAGACATTTTTGTATTATACTCAGGACCATGACATGGATTCAATCAGAATCCCCAAGCTCCTCATTTTATACCAACAATTTCCCCAAATCTGAATTGGGAGACATTGATGTGTGACTATGAAGACAAATATGCAGGCAAACTGTACATTTGCATATCAAACAGACATATAATGCAAATCACAAACAACCAAAACAAAAAACAAAAAACATTGACATAAGATGACCTCTGTGGTAGAAATATTGCCCTTAGCAATCAAAGATTACGAAGAGTGTTACCCTTAAGTTGGCAGGAGGGAGAAGAAGCTGCTACACACTCTATAATCTGCTTCTGAAGATAGTGGGGGAACATTCCAGAAGGATGAATTGAGCACCATTCTCTTCAGAGTAGTGAAGAGATAGGTAGTGTGCATCTGATTTCTTCTCTCCAAGAGTTCCCGTTTCTCCCAGCTCTTTCATATTCATTTGTGTCACATGCTATGCCTCACCCAGGGTGCTGAATACTGAAATTCATAGGTCAATTCACTTATGTGAATAGTTTAATTTCTCTTGATGACCTATTGTGTGCAAGGTAGGAGTATACTCTTTCAGCTTTTTCCTGGTCTTTATATTTACATCTTTAATGTTAAATGTGGTGTTCTTTTTGATAAATAAGGAAAAAAACACTCTTCATGAATTATATGAAATAAGTAGATTCTATACTGTCTGGGAAATCTTATAAATAGAGAAAATAGCAGTTAGAATGATATAATTTAGTGTGGCTCAAAAACCTTTCTGTCTTAAAATAGCTATTGTTTCCTGGATTTTTTTGTTTTTGTTTTGTTTTTTATGGTGTGTCTGTATGTATCTGTGTGTGCACATACACATGCATGAGAGCTCACACACATGCTTCAATTAGTCATTAGAAGCATTTTCCTTTTTCATGTAACCTTATTTTAAAATGGAAAATTTTAAGGGAAAGTAAAGTATTAAGTCTTCAATAGTGTAGTTTCAATGAAATTATTGGACATTTTCCTCAATTGATTAAAATAGAAATATGTTTAGGGACACCAAGAATGATTTTATCAACTTCAAAAATTTAAAATGGGACAGCCATGGAATTGGCAAGAATAGAGCTGTACTTAGTAGTACCAACTTGTATTTATGGGGTTGTTTAATATATCTTGAAAACCCATTAATAATAGAAAATAGTAATAATAGAAATAATAGTAATAATAGAAAATATAATATAAATAATAGCAAATAATAGAAATAATAGAAAATATAATAAAAATATAAATAATAGAAAATGCACACATATGCAGGTACATTAAGTAGAGGCTTTATGACTTAATTGTTAGAAGTTTATTAATTTAATAGATGCAGAATCAGTAGCACTCAAACTGCCATTTAAGTCCAATCACTCTTTATTCTGATATTCTGCATTTGATGCCATTGATACTCAATAGGTTGAGTCAGAAATGATTTTCAAAATGAGTTGACAGTGGTCAGATTTCTTTTATAATCAGGTGCCAAGGCGATTATGCACACATCCCATTTATTAAGGCCTCTTCTCAAGTAGTAATTTCTATGATATTGGTTTAAAGAAACTAGACAAGAAGTGAGTTTTGAGTACAGGTTCACAAAAAAATGTGCAAAGCTGGAATGTAATTGTAGGCTGTATTATTAACTCAAAGGCTGGCGTCATTTCAGAATAAAAAATAACAGTTATGGGAATGAGGACCCCCTTTTTCAATCATGAAAGAGCTTGTGTATGGATATTATGAGGGATTTTCCCGAGCCTTATTCTTAAACAGATTACACTATTCAAAGTCTCAAAGAATCAAAATCATGCTCAGCTGGGGCAGTCAATGTGCAGTCTAAACATGTGACAGATGCAGAGAAAACTTCAAAGATGCCATTACAAATGCCTGTGGAGATATTTAAGGAGCCAGATGCTACTGTTTCATGTCCTCCGCAGCTCCGAATGTGTCCTGTGATCACCTTCCAGAGGGGAGGTGTGGTTCAATCTGGTGAGGAAAAGACGGCCACCTAATCTTTCTGTTGTTGTTGTTGTTTGCATACATTGTATGGCTGAGGTGTGAGGGTCTGGGATTAGTGACTTTAACACGGGGACATGTATATGAATTTGCTATTCCTTATACATGAAGGCACTACTGCAAGAAAGAAAGAAAAAAATAAAAATATATATATATATATATATATGATGTATTCTGTGAAAGCTCTCCTGTCTAAAGAAATGATTTGTAGGTGTGTATTGCCATGGAAACACTTCTTTCCTTCAACTTTTGCTATTTATTTAGACACTAAAAGAGGTAATAAATATATTCATTATGGTTAATGTTTATTTCACATTTTGTTTACTGTTGAGAAATAAATTACTTGGGACATCATATTATTAAGTGCATGTTTCATTTTCATCACTACTGCATTCTAAAGAAGAACTTTATATTTTGAGGCTGAATGAAGCCTCAGGTAAATACAAAGGTGGCGAGATTAAACTAAAAATCTAAAAGCACCACCTGCTTTTATTTTATATGAAATCCTTTATTTTTACTTTTTTTCCCCCCAGTACAGGCTTTGTAAGACAGTTTGTTTTATCTCAAGTTTTATGAACACTATTTCATAGGCTTATTATCCCAAATGAAATAAAGGAAAATAAAGAAAACTTCTAGGAAATATGTAATAAAGTAAATAAAAATATTAGAAAATTTGAGTCACTGTGTAATGTTTGAGCATTTATTTTCACATTGAAAAAGTGATTCTGCCCAAGTTTATTCTTTTTATTATATGTGTGATTCACCCTAGCTTATCTTCTATTAAATCAAACCCATGGAGGGATTGTTTTATTAATTTTTGAATTAAAATTTGTGGCACATTATAAAAACAAAACTCATATACGTAATTATTTACATGAAAAGGGATGGCTATAAGAGGATAATAAATAGCAAAGGATATTTTTCTTTCTAATGTAAACATCTGGCAGTAATCCTTGCTTACACAATTAATGGGCATTTAATTGGCAATGATCAGTTTATTGCTGCAATATGAAGTGAATGTTTCCCCAGGAACAAACAGCTGTTGCAAGAATTTCACAGTGATTTAGCAAACACCAGGTGATAGCTGTATCTAGAATGCAGTGTTCTGTCTCTCAGCAAATCATAGTGCATCAGAAAAAACAGTTAAAAGTAGAATAGCTGGACAAATCCAATTGTCACTGACATTAAAATCTAACTAAAAAAGCAAACTTAATAAAACAACAGGTTAATTATAATACACATTATCCATGCCTCAAATATATAAAAAAGAAATAATTCCTTCAAGAAGCAAACAGTAAGTTGGCAATGACATTAATCTATTTAAAAGTAGTATTTTGTGTCTTGTTTTAAAGACATAATGGTTGATGAATCTCTTTTCTATTCTAATATTTTATTTTAAAAGTCTTAGAAAATTTGATGGTATGATTCTAATTTTTTGATTAAAAAGTTATTGAAATCATTCAGTGGTTACTGACAATTATGTATTTTTTCTTAATAGATTTCATTTAACTGTCTAAAATTAAATGTACCACTTTTTAATTTGCATTGCTTGTGAGCTGCTTTCTCATTAAGTTTTAAAGAAAAAGTTTTTCATTTTTCATTATGCATTTTTATTACCAATTTAATCCAATGATAATAGCTATGCAAACTTTCTGTGACTACTCAGCTTTTGGCATAGATTAAATTATACATTTTAAATGTAGCACACTGGCAGACTGTTATTTCATAAAGCTGAGTTTCATTAGCGAAAAAAGTAATTTTGCTTTAGCAAAAAAAAAAAAAGGCTCTTATTTACTATACTATTTAGTATTAGCTTATGCTAGAGTCTATGAACAATGAACTCAAATGAACAAAGCATCAAGGGCCAATTTATAGAACAATGCTTTTATTTTTTCCTGTATGCATTCTGCAATAATTCATCTCCATGACAAAAGCAGACAATCAATCATCTTCTATTGTGCCTTTCTCAATAAAATTACTATTCTTGATGTAACAAAAGAAAGCTGCCTAAGTAACAGGAATAGTTTTACATGCTCAAATCAATAAATTGACCATACTTCAAAAACCTTTACCCATTAATATGACAATGTAGTTTTATATTTAACTTATCCATATTAATATTAAATTATTAAGTAGCATTGTTCTTTTTTTGTTCAAGAAAACAATAATAAATAAGAAAGCATGTGATAGGAATGTTTTCAATGTCTCTCTGACAAAACTTTGTAGCCTATGTACAAGTGTTGATATGCCACCATCTTATAACTGTGTGCAGGTTGAAATATATCATATTTTGGACATAAATTCTATATATATCTAAGTCCTAAAATCATATGGAATCTACATACTATTCAAAGAGCTGTTTGTTCCTCTATTTTAAGATTATATAAAGTATGGTTGTTGAAGGTAATCCTAGAATACACAGTATTGTTCCTAAAGTAAGATATTTATATGGTAAGTATATTTTAAACATATAAATGTAGGCATATATTTTAAAAAATAAAATCTGTATATGTTGTGTGAATTGTAAGGAAAAACTTAAGGTCAGAAGCTAAATGCATTTTTTTATACCAGAAGTATGAAGAAATAATATAGGTATAGATATGGCTATGTACTCATTTTGAATAACTAGCTCTTTTATTTTCAACTAGAATAATATAAATTTAACAGGAAAAAAGTGAGTTTTTAGATATTTCTAGCCAACATAGAGTGCAATACAGAGATATGCATTTCACTTTAATAAGATTTTATATATAATACTATTTTTGGTCCTAAATTTTTCTCACAGAGATTGAATGGAATTATAACAAAAATTTTAAATTAAAATATAAGTAGTTTTTATTTAACCTACCAGAGCAACAGGATTAATTTAAGCTAATAACACTCATGTCATTAGCCACTCCAAAATTAAGTTGACTTTAGAACCTCTGAAGACTTTCTTTAATTGTATTTTCTTTTTTTCTGAATTAATGAGGCCAGGCCATAACATGTTTCAAGAAAATGAAATCCTTTGTTACAGAAATGCAAATGCAGTGACTTAGCATCTAAGATACTGTACAGTGTAGAAGACTGTGAGGATAGTTTCAACATAGTATAGAGGACATAATTTGCAACAATTTATATGCCAATTATGTAATTAAATTATAAATATTTTGTGTTCCTATTAGTTGTCTTTGAATTTACAGAATGTTTGTGAGTTACACCATGTCACAAGAATGGCATTCTAAATTTTATATTAATTATTTTATCAGATTTTTTAAACCTCATAGCAATTAATTTTAAAGGCTCCTATAACAAAATGTTTAAACATTAGTAAAAATGTTACTGCATTCTATTGTAAATTAAATATTATTTGGTCATAAGTCATGTTAAACAGTTGCTCCTCTTGTTTCTCTTTCTTTTCCCCACGTATTGGTTAATTCACTTGGATTTAGACCCCAGTCAGTGTGATGTATTGAGTTATTTACTGAGAGAGATTAATTATGGACAATCAACTCTTATTAAGGAGTCTTGCTGACTTATATGTTACTCAGTTCAAATAAACCAATTTTAGGGGAAACTAAAAGTTGTTTATGTTGTATGTTTTATTTTTGCCTTACCATTCTTAGATACAGTTGCTGAAGAAAGAAAAAAGTAGAAGACATAATTCAACAAGAAATCACCATGTCGCTTATTATACCATGAAAACAGTGTTACTGACTTTTCTTGAACTGTTACTTATCTTCTTAGAGAATCTATACCTGGAGACCAAGGTTTGGTCTTTGCTCTCATGTCTCAAGAAATTTAATAATCCACTACTTACTCGTGGCTATCATAGCCTCTCTTCGCCATATTCTTTTCTCTGCTCCTCCTTTTGTCTCTTCCTCTCCTTTGTTCTCCTTCTTCCCTATTACTCCCAAATCTATTAAAGTGTCATGAATAATATGTTCAGGATTTCATGTCAACCTTTGCTTTGGTGGGGGAATGCAGGGCTAAGGGAATTCCCGTCGAGGGCATCTGTTGCATCTACTCTGGGACTTTGCAGAATTTTGTTTATTTTACATAACAATTACTATCTGTGAAAGCTCTTGGATTTTTTCTTTTATGGATGGTAGTATTTCTCACAACAGCTCAAACTGAAGAAGCTAAAGCCTCCTCTGTTTTTGTAGGTATATAAACTCAGAATATTCTATCAAAATTTGAACTTGTTTTCCTTCTTATTTTTTTTAACAGCCTCAGTAAGAGCACTGTGGTGCTCCGGATTTTTATTTTTATTGTATTTTTGTTTTGGCTGCCCAGCCACTCAGTCTTTCTCATGTCTGGCCCATCTGTCCTTGGTAGTAAGAAATTGGTCTGAGACTAAGTTTTATTGAAAAACTTTGACAGAAAATAGAAGTTAAAATCACAATTATTAGAGAAAAATCTAGGTTGACCTTTTTGAGAAGTCAATTTACACCAGTGAGATGACTGTATTTCAGGGATTCTCACACTTTAGTGCATCTACTGGGCCCCACCTCCAGAGATTCTGATTTGGTAATGGGTGAGTGGCAGAAAATTTTCATTAACAAGAATATATTTTTATTTATTTCAGAGAGGAAAGGAGAGGGAGAACATGATAGAAACATCAATGATGAGAAAGAATCATTGATTGGCTGCCTTCTGCATGCCCTACACACTGGGGATCGAGCCTGCAACCCAGGCATGTGCCCTGACCAGGAATCGAACTGTGACCTCCTGGTTCATAGGTCAGTTGATACTCAACCACTGAGCCACGCCGGCCGGGCAAAAATTTCATTTTTAACAAATGCCTATTGTTTGTTGATTCTGCTGGTCTGGGGACAATATTTTGAGAAGTACTGTTGTGTTTAAACCAGGTGATTTTAAAATTTGATGGTTTTGAACATGATAATGTGGTGGCTATATCATATCAATTTGGGCTTTTTTTTGAAATGTGATTTACTAGTTTGCCAAGGTCTACATGATTTCATAAAAAGGAACTACATACTGAATATGTGTTTTTTCTTTTTATACATAACTTAAAAATTTTTAGAGAAGTTTTAAGTTCATAAAAGAGTTTAGAGAAATGTACAGATTTCCCATAAACTCCCTGCTCCCACATATGCATAGCCTCCTCCATTATCAATATCTCCCACTGGAGTGGTACATCTGTTAAAACTAATGAATGTATATTACACATCATGATTGCCCAAAGTCCAGAGTTTACATTTGAGTTCACTGTTGATCTTGTACATTCTATGGGTTTGGACAAATATATAATCACATGTATTTTTCATTATAGTATCATACAGAGTAGTTTCACTGCCCTGAAAATCCTATGTTCCACCAATTCATTCCTTCCCAAATTGGTAACCAGTGATCTGTTACCATCTCCATAGTTTCATCTTTTCCAGAGATGTATTTTCCAACTTTAATGTAATTTAGTTAGAATCATATGGTATGTAGCCTTTTTAGATTGGCTTCTTACACTTAATAATGTAAACTTAATGTTCTTCCATGTTTTTCATTACTCGATGGCTCACTTATTTTTAGCACTAAATAATATCTAATTTTCTGGGTATACCAGTTTATCCATTCAACTACTGAAGGACATCTTGCATGTTTACAAATTTTGGGAATTATGAAGAAAGCTGCTATAAACATCTGGGTGCAGGTTTTTGTGTGGACATAATTTTTTTAACTCCACTGGGCAAATACCAAGGACGGTGATTGTTGGATTATTTGGTAAGAGTGTGTTTAGTTTTGTAAGAAACCACCAAACAATCTTCAAAATGGCTGTGCCATTCTGCATTTTCATTAGCAATGAAGGAGAGTTCCTGTTGTTTTATGTCCTTGCCACCATTTAATGTTTAAGGTTTTGGCCGTTCTAATAGGTGTGTCGTGGCTTTTCATTGTTTTAATTTGTATTTCCCTGATGACATATTATGTGGAGTATCCTTTAATATGCTCTTTCCCATGTTTATCTTTTTGGCAAATTGTTGGTTAAGGTCTTTGGCCCCTTTTTATTCAGTTGTTTGCTCTCTTATTGTTGAGTTTTAAGTGTTATTTGTATGTTTTGAATAGTAGTGTTGTTTTTTATCAGATGTGTCTTCTGCAAATAATTTCTTCAAGGCTTTAGCTTGTCTTCTCATTTTCTTGACTGAATATGTTTTTGACTCATGCTTTTGGTGCCTTAGGCTGATGTCACCAAATCCTAAACTTATTCTGCAAAATGATATATTTTGACTCGATGTTGCTTTTAGAGATCAAAATTATTTATAAACCAGGGTTGTCAGTGGCCTAACTAAAAATAAATTTCTTTTTAAAAATTTTATCTTTATTGTTGAAAGTATAACAGATGTCCCCTTTGTTTTTGTTTTTCCCCCATTGACCATCTCCACACTGCACCTGCCCCTCCCAAGCCTTCACCAAACTATTGTCTGTCATGGGCTATGCATATATGCATATGCTCCCCGCCACCCCGCTCACCCTGCCCCTGCCTTCCCTCTGAAATTTGTCAGTCTGAGAAATTTCTTTTTATACTTTAACTTCAACAAAGTAAAGATTTCTAATATGTTGACTCCTCTACTTTTCTTCCTTAGAATTAAACTTGCCTGTCTTCACTTGCTTTACTATCCAATGTAGACCACAGTCTATCACTTCAATCACTCTCTTGCTGATCATCCCCCTTCCCATTTCTGTTTGCTCTTCAAAATTCCAACTCTAAATCAATCCACTTGTCCATGTTTCCTTAGTCTATACCTGGCTGCTGAGAGCTGATGGAAAAACCATCACACTGCATAACCACTGCAGATCAGTGATCTCTAACCTCAACTGGATCCCCGTTGAGGTCTGGCAGGCCTCTCTTCAGTTGGTTCTCTTTTGATTGACTGTATCTATTTTGAACTTCTCTTCTTTCAAAAATTGCAGTCAACTACATAATTCTTTGCATTCTGCAAATGGTTGTAATGCCTGCTTTAGAGAGAAGATGCTAGAAAATAGATAAAAGCACCTCCTGCCACTAAACCCACCCTCAACTCCAACAAAGAGCAGAAGTAAGACCCTCGTTCCTAAAGCAAATGCCCCTTTCAATGCTCTGGATATGCCCACTCATAAGAATATTATTTCATCTACTAGAGGCCTGGTGCACGAAATTCGTGCACGGAGGCAGTGTGTCCCTCAGCCCAGCCTGCACCCTCTCCAATCTGGGACCCCTTGAGGGATGTCCGACTGCCCGTTTAGGCCCCATCCAGGTATAATCAGGCCTAAACGGGCAGTCGGACATCCCTCTCACAATCCAGGACTGCTGGCTCCCAACTGCTCGCCTGCCTGCCTTCCTGATTGCCCTTAACTGCTTCTGCCTGCCAGCCTGATCACCCCCTAACCACTCCCCTGCCAGCCTGATTGATGCCTAACTGCTCCCCTGCCATCCTGTTTGCCCCTAACTGCCCTCACCTGTAGGCCTGGTCACCCCTAACTGCCCTCCCCTGCAGGCCTGGTCTCCCCCAATTGCTCTCTCCTGCAGGCCTGGGTCCCCCCCAACTGCCCTTCCCTGCAGGCCCGGTTGCCCCCAACTTCCCTCCTCTGCTGGCCTGGTCACCCCTAACTGCCCTCCCCTGCAGGCTTGATCGCCCTCAACTGCCCTCCCTTGCAGGCCTGGTCCCTCCCAACTGCCCTCCCCTGCTGGCCATCTTGTGGTGGCCATCTTGTATCCACATGGGGGCAGCCATCTTTAACCACATGGGGGCAGCCATCTTGTGTGTTGGAGTGATGGTCAATTTGCATATTATTCTTTTATTAGATAGGATTAGATAGGATAGAGGCCTGGTGCATGGGTGGTAGCTGGCTGGTTTGCCCTGAAGGGTGTCCCGGATCAGGTTGGGGGTTCCCTTGGGGTGTTGGGCGGCCTGGGCAAGGGGCCTGTGGTGGTTTGTAGGCCAGCTATGCCCCACGGTGACCCAAGCAGAGGCCCTGGTATCTGGGATTTATTTATCTTCTATAATTGAAACTTTGTAACCTTGAGCAGAGCCAAGCCTCCTGCTAACTCCGTGGCCACAGCCATTTTTGTTGGGATTTATTTATCTTCTAGAAACTTTGTAGCCTTAAGCAGAGGCCAAGGCAGGCCAGGGCTGTGGAAACTTGGCTTCCTCCATCGCCGTGGGCAACTCAAGCCTCCTGCTCTCTCCAGCTCCGTGGCTGCCACCATTTTTGTTGGGATTTATTTATCTTCTATATTTGAAACTTTGTAGCCTTAAGTGGAGGCCAAGGCAGGCCAGGGCAGGTGGAAAGCTTGGCTTCCTCCATTGCTGGGGAAACCCAAGCCTCTTGCTCTCTCCGTGGCCGCAGCCATCTTGGTTGGGTTAATTTGCATACTTGCTCCTGATTGGCTGGTGGGCATGGCTTGTGGGTGTCCATCTTGGTTGGGTTAATTTGCATACTTGCTCCTGATTGGCTGGTGGGCATGGCTTGTGGGTGTAGCAGAGTGATGGTTAATTTGCATATTACTCTTTTATTAGATAGGATTGGTGTGTATTTTCTGACAGTGATAACTATTAAATATTGAAATGAGTTGTTTTAGAGTTCTCTAAAAATTGTATGCATTTTTGCTATCCCGAATGATCCGAACAGATAAGATTGCATAAGGATTGATTGAATAGGTAATCCTGAGGCATCTTTCATTATTTTAGGATAGCTTTGAAAATTTGTCTGAAAGTATCTGAAACATTGAATGTAGTTTCATGTTTTGGAAATATTCTGAAGGTTTACATCAGTCTTGCTATCTAAGTCCCAAATGGTTTTCCCATTTTTTAGTTTATCCTTATACCAATTCATCATAAACACTACTTTTCAGTGATCCCAACCTTTGACTATGATCAAGTTGCCCCCGTGCTCAAGGACATTCACAGATTGCTGAGTCTGGGACTTTCTAAACATGATGATTTGATCCTAAAATAGCATTCCTGCCGAGCCTTCACCTCTGCCTCTTCATGAATTGTAAATGTAGCCAAACCTCACTCTTCATTTATTCCTGAACTGGCTCCATACTTTTCCTTGCTCATAAATATTTCTGTCTATCATCTAACTGTGAACACACCATCCCCACGACCTATAATGTTCTTTCCATCTCTGTCTATAAAAATTTCATTTATTGTCCACTTGCTACATCCCAGGAAGTTTTCCTTTCTTATCAGATGGAGGTTCAGTATGTGGCTATGGCTTTCACTTGTTTATATCTTTATCTCTACCTCTAGACTGTAAACTCCATGAAGCCAGTGTCTCTTTCTTATTAAATGTTCTATTCCTAAAGAAGCACTGATTCCTTTCACACAGTACAAAGTTTCCTCAAATTTATCCAATCAAAAGAATCACACTTAAGGATATAGATTCCTGGGCTTAGGATCCTGAAGAGTGGTGGTAGGGAATTTTATCAGAAAGAAAGTTTGAAAATCACAACATTTAAGTACTTAATGAAAGGTTGTTAAATAAATGAATGAATGAGTCCCTTTTTATTTCTTTGGAGTTTGCTGTTTAAGGACATTAACTCAAGTATGGTTTTTTGTTTTGTTTTTAGCTTTCCTGTTTTTCTTGTCCCTGATCAAAATACATTGTTAAACTCAGTGAAATCCATTGCTTTTATTAGCTAGTTGACAAATGATATTCTGAACATTCTTGTAATTCTTTAAAAAATGATTACTTTTGAGCTAGATTTTTAGCTGTTAGATAGGAGTTTAAAGTAATGTGGTGGGCAAAGTTGGAAACTGTAATGGAGTGTTTTTAAGTCACTGGTTCTACTTCACCTGGAAAGACTTCGAAAGAGAGTGCAGGGCTGTGGAAAAGCCGGAGCCAGAACCCTCTCTGGTCCTTGATCTGCCAATAACCCAGCTATGTGACCTTGTGAAAATCCCTTCATTTCTCTAGGCTCAATTTATTCATCTGTAAAATGAGGGGGTTGGAGCAGCTGATCTCTAAGGTCTCTTCAGCTCTAAATCCCACGATTCTCTGGTTCTTCTTTCATTTGAGCTTTTCATTTGTCTATTTGATTTCTTTCTTGCTCTGAAATAATAATTGAGGGTTGATTATACGTATCCAGTCCAATTAGCCATAGATCATAAAGATTTTTATTATTATATATGGAAGATTAAGATGTATGAAAGGCATAAGACTGAAATCTCTACAAAGTCTAATGATAAAACGATTTTATCCTATGAATTTTCTTCTTTAAAATATTAAACTGGTGTTTTATGAAAAAATTAAGATCAATGCTTAATATTTAGTGTGCTTCTATTCTTGAAGAAGAGAGCCAAATTTTAAAAATACATATATATTAAATATGCTTTTATATATGCTTAATATAAATTTATATTGTCATTATTGAAAGCACTGAGCCATGGCAAACAATCTATTATTACAAGCTATCTATTGCATGATTTAGTATGCTATATTCTATCAATTGATGGATTATACCATGTCAATGGATGGATTATACCATTTTTATATGTAAAATTTTTAGGACAATTAGAGATACAAATCACAAAAATAGTTCATTTACCATTCTAAGTAAAAACATCTTTATTTTCCAATCTCCTAAGTAATTACATTTTTTTCCAATTACAGTTTACATTCAATATTATTTTGTATTAGTTTCAGGTACACAGTATAGTGGTTAGACAATCATACACTTTACAAAGTATTCCCCCCAATATTTCCAGTACTCACCTGGCAACATACGTGGTTATTACAATTTTATTGACTATATTCCCTGTACTTTACATCTCCATGACTATTTTATAACCAACAATCTGTACTTCTCAATCTCTTCACCATCCATTTTCACCAAGTCCCCAATATCTAAAGTAATTTTAAATATTTTATAAGATTCTATATTTTGGCATGGCTGAGTGTCAATGTATTAACTTTATAAGGAGTATATAATATGCACACAGACATTTATTAAAATAGGACATATGATTTAAACAACTGATGACACCATACAAAAAATACAAAAATTAAGATGTTTTATAACACTTCACATTGTTTTCCTTTTTTTAGTGCTGTGTCAATTATACTCATAATATATATGTTTTATTAAAAAGTATATAGCAATTCTACTTACCTTTTATTATCAGCATATAGTTGCTACCAATGAGACAACAAAAAATGATTCTTTCTTGGCAAGTGGAAAAAGAAGATAAGTTTTACAGAAATATTATATGTAGCTTTAATTTGAATAATGACATAACTAATATGATACAAACTACAGACTTGAATAAAGTAGGAAAACAGTAAGTTGCCAGAATTAAGATGTGATCTTCTAACTTACAAATTCTAAAATGCCAAATATTTATAGTTTAGATATATCCTACTTCAGAATTCAGTTACTGTTTTTACTGAGTCTGATAGACCTAACCTTTAATTAAAGGATAATAATGTGACAATATTGTTTTTAAGTGAGCCAGATTTAGATATTGGAAAGAGATATAGCCAAGTTCAATTCCTGCCTCCATAATTTGCTAGCTGTGTGGGCTGAAGAATTACTTGAATTCTCTAAACTTGTTTTCTTATCTGCACAATGGAACTTATAATCCTCTACTTCTTAGTAATGTTGTATTATGTGAGATCAAACATTAAATGTATCTAATACACTGTGCCTGGCACCTAGAACACCCAAAATAAATACCAGCTATTATTATTGCCTTTTAGGTCTGTACAATACTTTATATTTACACTCTGCTCTTCTCAGAATTTCTTTCTCTTATTTTTACTGAAGTTCTGAGGCATTCACTGTATTTATTTATTTATTTTAAATAAAACTAGTGGCCCGGTGCATGAAATTTGTGAACGGGGAAGAGGCTGTTCCTCAGCCTGGCCTGCACCCTCTCCAATCTGGGACCCCTCGAAGGATGTCCTACTGCCGGTTTATAGGGATCGGGCCTAAACCGGCAGTCGGACATCCCTCACACAATCCGGGACTGTTGGCTCCTAACCGCTCACCTGCCTGCCTGCCTGATTTCCCCTAACCACTCTGCCTGCTGGCCTGCTTGCCCCCAACTGCCGCCCGCCGCCGGCCTGCTCACCCCCAAATGCCCCCCCTGCCAGCCTGATCACCCCCAACTGCCCGTGCCAGTGTGCTTGCCCCCAACTGCCTCCCCTGCCGGCCTGCTCACCCCCAACTGCCCCACCTGCTGGCCTGCTCGCCCCAAACTGCCCCTCCCCCGCTGTCATGATCACCTCCAACTGATCCCCATTGATGGCCTGCTCACCCCCAACTGGCCCCCCTGCTGGTCTGCTTACACCCAACGGCCCCGCCCCCACCAGCCTGATCACCCACAACTGCCCTGCCCTCCCCTCTTGGTTTCTAACCGCCTCTACTTCGGCCCTGCCACCATGGCTTTGTCCAGAAGAACATCCAGAAGGTCTCCTGGAAGGTCTCTCAGTCTAATTAGCATATTACCCTTTTATTAGTATAGATAGAGGCCTGGTGCACAGGTGGGGTCTGGCTGGTTTGCCCTGAAGGGTGTCCCGGATCAGGGTGGGAGTCCCACTGGGGTGCCTGGACAGCCTGGGTGAGGGGCTGATGGCTGTTCGCAGGCTGGCCACAGCCCCTGGCAACCCAAGCTCCCAGCCCCTCCTTTTTTGCTTTTTTTCAGCGCCTCCTTGAGCGGAGGTCAGGGCCGGCTGGAAGCAGGTATCTGGGATTTATTTATGTTCTATAATTGAAACTTTGTAGCCTAGAGTGGAGGCCAGGGCTGGCCAGGGTGGGTAGGAAGCTTGGCTTCCTCCATCACCAGGGGCAACCCAAACTTCTTGCTCGCTCCAGCTCCGTGGCCACCGCCATCTTGGTTGGGTTAATTTGCATACTCGCTCCTGATTGGCTGGTGGGCGTGGCTTGTGGGCATAGCGGAGGCATTGTCACTTTGCATGTTTCTCTTTTATTAGATAGGATGGTCATCTGGCCAAATCCTTTATTGTTTTAGAGATTGTACATTCTCTCTAACCAATGGTCTTCTGATTGTGTTGTGCTTAGAGAATCTAAACTGTTTAGTTTCTGCTCTAAAGAATTTTTTTTACATGTTTATATTTTTAGGAACTTCTGTAGCTTGTAATAAAGCTGAGAAAGACAAAAGAGTAAAGAACATGCAAAGAAAATACTACTGTTAATTATCATATGACAAATTATTATGACTACTAGTTTATTTGAGGCACTTATTTTGAATATTTTTAAATTTAGAATTAAATAAGAACCCAGCTTTTCCAAGTATTCCCCCTTCCTAACCTCTCTGTGTTTAGAATTTATGACAGTGGTATATGTGGTGTTTGGCCAGCTGCCCTGCTCTTGATCAGGGTGGGAGAGTCCGATCAGGGGCAGGCCAGCAGGGAGGAGGGGCTGCGAGGTTGGCCTTCCAGCCCTAGTCCCTGACTGGGCCAGTTTGCTGGCCACAGTGGGCATCATAGCAACCAGTTGTTATGGTCGTTATGGTTGTTATGGTTGCTGGCTTTTTATACATATAGATTGCCAGTGCACATCATATGTACCGGCTGGCTAGTCAGTTGGACAGTTGGACAGACGAAGGTCGGTAACTTAGCTTTTTATATATATAGGTTATGTATAACAGAATATTGTAAAAATTAAGTTATGAAATTTTTATTAAAACATTTCTTACATACTGTTATATTGGCTGGGCCGCAAAAATACTCGTTGTGGGCCGCATGTGGCCCTCGGGCCATGAGTTTGACATGCTTGGTCTAGAAGCTGAAAAAAGGAAAGGAAATGAATCCCAAGAGTCTCAAGAAGAAAGAGAGTCTATCCAACAACTGGATTTTAGCCAAGTTGAAACCCACTTGGCATTCTGATGCCTAGAACTTTAACATGATAAATGCTGTCTTTATCCACTAGGTTTGTCATCATTTGGTACAAGAGCAATCAGAAACTAATACACTATAGATGGGAGATATAGAAAGATAGATGAGAACATGGAGCACAGGGAAAAATACTTGTGTGTATCTGTTTGTGTGTGTTTATCTGTGTGTATAAAATTGTCAGGGATCTTTGAGACTGCGCTCATGCAAATTCTATAATATGGTAGTATGGTAGGTTTGGGCTTATTTATTGGAATCTTTTAATTATATGCAATTATATAAATAATAATCACTCACTTATGATGGTTTTAGTAATTTCTTTCATACCAGTTTGCTAACAACTGAAGAAACAGAGTTGACAGCTGTGTGTGATATTTGTGTACTTGTGTTGTCACATTTTTATAGTCATTTATTTATATACTAGAGGCCCGATGCATGAAAATTCATGCAAGAATAGGCCTTCCTTCCCCCGGCTGCTGGCACCAGCTTCCCTCTGGCACCTGGGACCCAGGCTGCTTCCCTCTGGCCACCGCTGGCAGGCACCCGGGACCCGAGCTTCACTCCAGCCCTGGCTTCATCCAGAAGGAGGTCCGGAATGATGCCTGGAAGGACGTTGGTCTAATTAGCATATTACCTTTTCATTATTATAGATGAAAATTCCTTTTCCATGTTATTTTGTGCATTTAAAAGATATCTCTGTTCAGACTTATTCATAATAATAATGTGTTCCATTTTTGCATTTTTAAAACCTGGCAATAAGTTCCTGTGATAGAATGAGGACCCATGCCACTATTCACACTTTCAAAATGAAATGAAATCCTTTGATTTTCACTTGCTATCAGTCTTCATAATCATCCTTGACTAATTCCACAGCATAAGCATCAGAGCAGCAACATTCAAAACTTCTCAATGTCTGTCAAAATGACAATACCTGAGGAGAATTGGCCTGGTTTAAAGAGAAGTTCAAGTGTTTGCAATCAAATAATCAATAAAAGGTAATTAGATATTATTAATGAAGTAGAATTGTTACTGTTCTCCTACCCACTCATCAAATCAGACTTTCACATTATTACAATTTACAAACCAGAATTATAATTTATAAATATTTTAGATCAAATGGAATATTTGTTTCTAATAACTATATACAAATCATCGGTACTCACTTTATACATACCTCCCTTATTCCTCAGACTATTGAAGCTAAAGATTAGTAACTTATGCATTACTCCATCCTCATATTAAGTACAAGTCAAAGTTATTTTTTAAAATTAAAATAATGACTAAGGGACAAGGTTAACCAGCTGCATGTAGCTGCTGTTTAAAGTTACCCAAACTGACTTGAAGCATATTCAAACAGATTCATCTAACACTCTGATGTAATTGTACTTTAAAATAAAATGGGGTGTTTTCTCTCTGAGCAATTCTTTCATCTGTGCAATACTTTCCTGTATGATTTCTTTCTTCCATCTGCACATCTCTCTCCTTCCATTTTCATCTGTCTTAAACTCAACTCTAATTTGACCATTTTTTCCTGACTTTTTCCCTGATTTTAGTGGTGGTGGTCGTGGTGGAGGGGGTCGGGGGGTTACTCCTCTTACCCCAGAACTTTACATTATAGCTCTTTGTGAACTGATTATACCTTCTCTACTGCAGAGTGGAAACTTATAGATGAAAGGAGTTACTCATTTTCTGATCAGTTGCATCCACAGTGTTTAATGTGGGTTTTAAACAGAGTAGAACATTTATAATGACTAAGTGAAGAATGTGGTAGTTGCTGTACTTTTAAAAGTGAATTGTTAGCTAGCTTCAAATCTTTATTCTTATGGCTTTCTCTCTTGATTACCAAAGATATTTAGTTCTTCTTCAGAGTAACGTTTCTTTAAAAAAGAAACTCTTTATGAGAAATGTCTAAAAATGGAGAAAACAGATTTCAAATTACAGCTACTAAGCTTTACTTGAAAATATCCAGATATGCTTCCTAATGCATCAATTTATGATGGTGACTCACTCTTACTTTATAGAAGTTTCACATGTCAGTGAAATTATTTAATTATATAATAAATGATTTAATTTTACTCTTAAAGTACAAGTTTTATTTAAAAAATCTAAAATAATGCTATCATATTTTTCAGATCTCATATACCTGATAAAATGTAAAAAAAATAGCTTGTTTAACAATTAACATGAGTCAGGCTCCCTATATTAACTTCTTTGATTTTTACAACTGCTTTATAGTATTCCTGCAACTATAATTCACATTTACTAGATGGAGAAAATAAGGCAGAGTTTAAGTAACATGCCTAAATTAACACAGCTGTTAGCAACAGAGTAAGAATTTGAACCGGTAAAGTATGGTTCTCAGCCACAATATCTCATGCCTCAGTATACTCTTAAAGGCCTTTCTTGATTTTTCTAGAATGAGATTTATGCCACTGTTTCTTATTTCTTCCCATTCTGAGTTTAAATATGGTTTAGGATTTTTCATATGTTGTAATTATTCAGATGCTCGATTTGGTGACAATATTTTTTATCATACCTTGATCCTAGTTCAACTAAGTTGAATTTATGAGATTTAGTTCTTTCTGCTGTAAAATGAAAACGACAATCAATACCCACAGATAAACTATCTATATATATAAAAGCCTAAGCGACCGGCCAACTGACCCACCGGCCGGTAGCTATGATGCGCACTGACCACCAGGGGGAAGACACTCAATGCAGGAGCAGAAACCACAGGCATGGAAACATGGAACAGACTGATGAATCTGAGAGGGAAGGGGAGGGGAGAGGGCGGGAAGAGATTAACCAAAGATCTTATATGCATACTAGAGGCCCGGTGCATGAATCCCTTGGCCTGGCCTGCACCCTCTTTCAATCCAGGACCCCTGAGGGAGTGTCAGAGAGCCAGTTTTGGCCCGATTACCGCAGGCCAGGTCAAGAGACCCCACTGGTGCAAGAATCTATGCACCAGGCCTCTAGTGTAAAATAACTAACTTATTTCCTAAAACATAATTATTATTCAATTACTTTTATTTATTCCTCCTTTAATACTCTCTACTTTAGAATTTGAGAAGTATTGCCTGTGTAGAAAAAAGAGCATGAGAACATACATATTTGTAAAAAATTTAAAATTAAAATGGCCTGGATTTGGTATGCAATTACATTCTGAATGCATTTCCTAGTTTTTGTTTTATCCATATGGCAATACAAGAACTGTTCCTAACCACACTGATCTACATTTTTAATTTACTGATCACAAATTTGTGGGTCTCAAACACAATTAGGAAATGATGGTAGTGTTATTGTGTGTGTATGTGTGTGTATATATGTTTATATTTCTAGTCTTTTCAAAAATGACTTTTCAGGATTAATTATGGAAATGTGCATATAGGTGTAATGTCTAAAGAGTAATTTTTGTTTATAGTTCAGTAAGCTGATTATTAAAGCTCATATTCAGTACACATAAACCATAGGCTGTGAATTACAAAATATATTCCTGTTCAAGTGAGTTTGTTGAACTCAGAATCAAATAAAATAAAACAGTAAGCCTTTTTTTTGTTGAAGAATTTTCCTAACTATGGAAGTTTTTTTTTTTTCTCCCTCCATCTCTGATGCACCCATTAGCACTTTAATAAAATTGCTGTTGGTATTCCATGGGACACGGCTTTGAAAACATTGTTTTGATGTGAGACAATTTAAGATGCTAAGCCAATTTTTCCAAAGATAGATATGATACGTTGTTACTTGTAAAACTGTGTTACATAGTCAACTAAGTTTAGAAAATTAAATGTTAAATGATTTTCTATTTTTGCAGATATTCTAGGAAAATTTAATATATTAAATATGTCTGTTATTAATATGCCAATAATATGTCAAAATCTCTAAGAGGATACTTCCAGATGTTGCATAGCCCAAAAGAATTTTACTGTTGGCTTTTCTGTAAAAATTCCTGTTAGCATTTCAGGGAACACTGATGCTATGAAAATAGTTTTGGAAAGTTTGTAGCAGATCAACTGGTTCTCAAAATGTAGTCCCCTGACTAGCAGCACCACCTGGGCACTTGTGCAAAATGCAAATTATTAGGCCTCACCCCAGATCCACTGAATCAGAAACTCTGGGGCTGGGGCCTATAATCTGTGTGT
The DNA here is from genome assembly GCF_027574615.1 of Eptesicus fuscus. NCBI lineage: Eukaryota > Metazoa > Chordata > Mammalia > Chiroptera > Vespertilionidae > Eptesicus > Eptesicus fuscus. The sequence goes on along the minus strand of NC_072476.1, from coordinate 61,730,232 downwards.
ATGTTTTTGTTTGTTTGTTAATCTGAGGATATTTTCCCCATTGATTTTTAGAAAGAGTGGAAGGGAGGGGGAGAGATAGAGAGAGAAATAGCAATGTGAGAAAGACACATCGATTGGTTGCTTCCCACATGGGCTGGGGATCCAGCCTGCAACTGAGGTACTTGCCCTTGACCAGAATCAAACCTGCAACCCTTCAGTCCCCGGGCTGATGCTCTAATCACTGAGCCAAACTGGCAAGTGCCAGAATCTGTGTTTTAACAAGACCTTCAGGTGATTCTGACACACACCACAGTTTGACAATCACTGTCACATGTTTGTGAGATTAACCACAATAATCAGTGCAAATGTTTTTAACTGGACTCAAATTAGAAATGTCATTTACAAAATGGATAATGAAATTGTAAAGGTTTTCTTATGAGCTGAGCTGTGTCTCACCAAATTCAGTGTGTTGAATAACCCCCAAGTACCTCAGAATATGACTATGCATTTGGAGAAAACGCCTTTTTAAAGAGGTTATTAAGGTAAAATGACATCACATGGGTAGGCCCTAATTCAACATGACTGGCTTTCTTATAAGAAGAGGAGGTTAGGAAACAGACATGCGTGTTTGTACTGAGGGAAGGCCACGTGCGGACGCAACAGAAAGTGGCCACCTGTGAGCCACGGAGAGGCCTTAGGAGAAACCAAACCTGCAGACACCTCGAACGCGGATTTCTAACCTCTAAAACTGTGAGTAAATAACTTTTTGTTATTCAAGCCACCCAGTCTATGGTATTTGTTATAGCAGTCCTAGAAAAGCAGTACAGGTGCATACTTAAATTATTGAACTCTTGGATTCGGAGTAAGTCTTTCGGTGCTGTTTACTCGGCAACTTACCTTCATGAAAGCTCACAAATGTAATATTTTGGGAGAAACAATACGAAGCATTATTGCAATTGTTTCATTATACCCTAGGATGTAGAAGTCACAAGAGGCACAAGAAAATTTAGAATAGAGCTAGTAGCTTTTGGTTTGTTAATGTAGTTAGCCTTTTCTTTTACTTTGTCTTATTATAAGTAAAAGCTTCTTTCCAGACCAACTCGTCCTCTTGGTTCAAGGTCTTTGTTTTTGTTTTCCCAAGTAGCAATGATAACATTTGGTATTTTGCTTAGAAAAGAAAGATTTCATTGGAAAACATGATTTAACTTGTAAAACTGTCATTTCTCCTGTCTGACAATACAATAAAATTGAGACATTATATTTGCCTGTGTTTTTTTTCTTGATTTAAAAAATATTTTTCTTACATGCCATTAATAGACTTAATACCATTATAGATTTAGGTGATGTTGGTATACTGAGTGAATTAGGTCTTATGTGGATAGAATTAATGCTTTCTACACTGCTGCCTCTTATAAGACTTTTTCAGACATATCTAATAATGGTTCCTGTTGATTGATCTAATTATATACACATGGTTTTATTGGAGCTTTGTGAATCTGGAGATACCCATGTTTGCTTAATGTTCTACAAGCAGAATTCAAAACCCTTTAGGCTTACCAGGATTGTTTCCATAATCCTTAATTGAAAAAAGTAAACCTTAAGAATTTTGAAATACCCTGCCTAGATAAAGCTCCTGGGACAGCAAATTTTGCCATTAGAGTTCTTTTTAAAAATATTCTTAAAAATGCATATTTTTATGAATATCATTCTAGAATTAAATATATTTCTGCAAGTGTGCATACAAATGTCCTTGCATTATGACCCTTGATTTTCAGATTTGGAGAATGAGTATTTTACCCAGAGAATATGTAAAATAAAATTACATCATAATAGGCAGAGAATACTAATCATTCAATGCAAGACTAAAAATCTCCAATTACTACATTTTATGTATGAAGATTAATGTATCGGGGTTTTATTAATTTTAATAACTTTAAATTAGTTTTATTGAACACTCTCAAGTAGTAGATATGAATCTGTGAATCTTAGTGTTTTTATTGATTTGCATAGTGTATCAAGAATATCATCCTGATGCTTGAATCATGTAATTGTATCTGTGATTTATCCTTTGTCTCTGCAGTTTTAGTTATTTTACATTTTTTCTTTGTATTGCTTGAAGAATAGTTCTGACAAATAAGATTACTGTTTTCTACCCACCCCAGTGTTTTGGGGTTTACAATGTCATTTTTAAACCTAGTTAGCTCACTGAAAGCCCAAGACAAACCTAAATTTTGAAATGCATTTTCACAGATCTGTTAAACTTTTCTTTACTGAATCATTTTATTTAATAACCAAAATCTTTGTAGAAAATAAGCCAGGGAAAACAGTAATGCTGATTGAAATGTCTCCCACAACCCCCGCGTCCCCCTCCCCCCCCCCCCCCACACACACACCTGTTTAGCTCCAGTAAAAGACTCAAGGAATGGCTGTTTGGGGATGGAATCATGGAGGTATGGGTGGGTTGTGGTCTGCTTCAAAAGAAAATGTGTAACAAATGACTGACATTACAGAGATGTGGAGCACTTCGTGGACCATAATCACTTCCTTGAAGCAGCCTAGGAAGCTTGTTTTCCCAGGACTGACTAACCATGCTGAGGAAAAGAGTCCTCTAATAAACTTTGGGAACCTGAAGTGGCACAGCTAGCTCCTAAATAGTTTCATCTGAAGTTGGATATCAATGACTGTTGATATTTTCAGTGTAACCTTAAGGAGTTATCATTTCAAAAGGAAAGACAGTTTGATCAATAGGATGAAAGTTAAAAGAGCTTATGATTCAAAAAGGGTGAAAAACAAAACCAAACCATGATCTGAGAATATATGTGGGATTCCAGTGTTAAAATACCATGTGTTCATTTAAGAACATAAAAGCACCTTATGATGGATTCATACTTTTCTATTTACAATGCCTGGAGACAGTTATTGAGCCTTTATTGTTAGGCAGTACATTAAGCTCTTTCTAAATCCTCTTAAGAAACTCAGGAGGGTGAGAACTATCTTTATCTTTATTTTACAGGTGTGAAAACTGAGGCATAAAGAGGTTAAGTAATTTGCTCATAGCAGAGGGATAGAGGCAAGAGTCAATCCTAGGCATTTTGAATTCTTATCTCTAAGTAGTATTACCTAATTGTGAAATAATTGTTGAAAGTTTGAACATTAAGAAACTGGGACATCTTTAATGATAAAAACGCACACCAAACTAAACTAAAAACACTAAGGTATTGGTAGTCTCTTGTTCCAAATGGAAAACAATAAAGGTCTGTTTCTATTTGGATCTTTATATCTGCTTTATCTACTAGTTCTCTCTTAGCCATTCATAGTACACTAACACAATAAAGTTAATGTTTAAGAAGAAATTATGATATTTTCAATATACCTCTCAATCTATATATTCTTGGTTAAAAAACGTTTTGATTTTTTTCTCGCCATCCAAACCTTTTTATCTGAACAACACACTTCCTTAAATTTCTTTATAATTTTTTCCCAGTGTTTTTAAATAGACCAAGTACCAATCTTTAAATCTATTATTGAAGTTCAACTGAAAATTTAGGCAGTGATTTTTTTTTTTTTGCCTAAATGTAATATTATACCTAGAGATCGAGAAAAACAAAACTTGAAATAGGAGATATGTAGCTCTGCTTTAAATCTGGATTAACAGTGGTGTCTTGAAAACATTGGTTAAGTTAACAATATGAAAATGTAGTATGCAGCTGTAGTTAGTGAGTTTGCTTTCTTATGTGCATAATATGAGCTTGTAATGGAAGTAATGTCATATAGTATTTAACTCTGACATTTAGTGTTTGCCCTAGTAGATGGTCTTCCTTTTACTTAAGTGCCATTACTTTTATGTAGTCCATTTTCATTGCATTTAGTCCCATTTTAGTAATAATGCTTGCATGATTTACCAGGCAAATGCAATCTTTGCCCTGAATGGCACAGTGCAGGAAAAAAATGGAAGCTGTTAAGAGGCTGAATGGCAAAAAAGTATTATTGACCTATGCTGGCAGCCATGTGTTTCAATTATTTTCAAGAATCCATTTGTCAAATAAGTGAAGCGATGGGGGACGTCAAGTTCAAGCTGGGGTTAGTGCCTTTCTACATCTGATATGATGTATCTTCTGTAGCCATTTAATTGAATTACCCAATTTATTTTTCAAGCAACAATGCTCTACCAAGAGCCATGACATTAAACAATTAAATATGAGTTTAAAAGTCTGCATTTTGTGTAGTTCATCATTCCTCTGCAGCAGACAGGGAGCCCAAAGGCCTGGGGATTCCTGATTTTGGTCTAGTAGGAGCTTAGCTTCTGGAGGACACCCTAACTGTCACATGTGGAAACACTGAACAAATAAGACTTTATACTTCTATTTCTTTTAGCAGAATGGTGATATAAACATTTAGAATTTAACTGAGTTTACAATAACTCTTTGAGAAAAAATATTCCATGAGGAAAAGCAAATTGGGCTGTGGTCACTTTACCTAATTAATAATGCTCAATCAGTTAGGTTAAGAATGCTTTTTGAAGTGGCTCCCTTTAGTGAATACAGAAGAGAAATCATAATGAACAAATCCTAATAAACACCAGACTTTGAAAAACTTAGTAAGTTAAAAATGCATTCAGGGAATACCTATGTTTTCAAATCACTAAAATATACTGAGCTATCTTCACTTACAAAGTTATTGAAACTTTTAACAACAACAACAACAACAACAACAACAAAAAACCACAACAAATTAAGTGACCATAGCTCTTCTATTTGTGGGAGAGGGATGGAAGGAGAGAGACATGGGGTGGAAGGAGAAGAAATTCAAAGCAAATATATTCTTTATGTAGGATAACTATTGTGGGAAAACTTATTTTTTGTTTACTTAATACTGGGGTGTTCTATGACAAGTGTTAAAAGCACTTTATTTTAGCTTTTTGTTGCTAACTTAGACATGCAGGTATGCTTTTGATCTGAGGAGAATACTGAAATGCAGAGAACAGGAGAGAATTATACTTTTTTTTTTCAATTAACATTCAACAATTAAATTTTAATATGGTCAGGGAATTGTTCGGATCCTTTTGTATAGGGATACTGCACCTTTAATTATCTGCCCTCTGGTGCCAAGCCTTTTCTTTGAGTGCTTCCATAAAAGCTTATTGCAGCTAGTTATTGAGCAAATTAGTACTTGAGTTTTGGTGAAAAATGTCTTTATTAGTCCTAAAACCAGAGTCACTGTGCATTCCCAGAAGGCGTGATTTTGTTTGATGAATAAATCTAGTAATTATCCTGCTGTTAGGGCTGTACCACAAATGTCATAAGCAGATAAACAGAGGGAGTAAGCCTTCCGTAAATTCTCTAATTATCTATGTTGGACTACTTATCGCCTGCAGATGATTTATGAGCATATTGATATATCCTTAAGTATGTTCATTTGAGTTCACAGATGCAAATAATTAAGGCACTAGTCATTTACAAAGGAGGCTTCAGGTCAGGGTCATTTCATTATGAAATTTCAGCCTGGCTTGTACTATAAAATAAGATATAATCTACTTGACCAGGATATTTCCTAAGAGACATTTAATTTTCTTTCCTTTCCTCCTCTTCTTTAGGTTGTACTATTTTCAGCCATTATTTTTGTTAAATAAGACTTTTTCAACTTTCTTATGTCGCTTATTTTATTTCATTTTAAAAAATACTAACTATTCTATTTTAATATATTTAAGTTGCTTGGTAAAATAATCACTAGGAAATATTAGAGATTCTTTAAAACATTTAAAATGTTTTTAAAATTTCTAAAACATGTTCTTCAAAGACAGGTGTCTTATTTATTTTTTCTTTGACGATTTCATTTGAGGTAACTGATTTCTTAACTGCAGAAAATTTTATAAAGAATGTTTTATTCTTACACACTTATTTTTAACTGATTAAAAATTCAAATGTATAAATGCCTCCAAAAATATTACATTTAATGAATAGAGCTAATATACTTGTATGTGATAGGAAAAAGTTACTTTGAAAAAATGTGAAGATTTAATAATATAGTTCTCTAACACATTCAATTACAAACAGTTTAAGAAGATAAATGATTCTAACATGTATATCTTGTTACTTTTTGAACTGTGGTGTTTGGAAGAAAATACACTAATTAAAGGAGATTATAGACATTGTAGTGTGTGTGTGTGTGTGTGTGTGTGTGTGTGTGTGTGTGTGTGTTTATGTATAAACATATACTAAAACAAAAATAATAAGCAACAACAAATTCTTTTGATATTACCAGAAGTCAGGAGCTAAATAGAATTACATGGATGTAATAATCTATTTGTTTATTTGATTTATATATAAGGCAGATCTATCCCTGGCCAAATCCTTATTAAGGTGAGGTTTAGCTACATAATTTTTGAAGAAGGCTACTGACAGTATTCTCAAGGGATTTATTTCAGTTTAAGGGCAATGTATTTCTTATCTGATAAGAACAAATTGAAAATTTATGTATACTTTTAAAACATCAGGGTCATTCCAATAGTCTCAAAGTAAGAGGGATGGTGGCTCAAACCTCTACAATCAATCCTCTACAGTCTACACAGAGCCCTTATAACAATGATTTGCCTCTTGATATTGGAGGCATTTTCTTAGCAGAATTGCTATCAAATGCATATCAAGATCATTATCAGAATTTGGTTAATAAAGGTACATTTCTGTTTAGCATATTAAGGTGCTATTTTATTAATCTACCATAATAAGATTATTTCTTCTCTTATGTGCCCTTGCATGTTTTCTTCCTCTCCCAAAACACATTCCCAGATACCTCCATATCCTGCTCTGTCCCCTGTACACTGTCCATATGTAACAGGTCACATTCACTTTTGTGAGAGTCAATGCATCAGACTTGATATTCTTTCTCTTCCATCATGAACTAAAATGGTTATTATAAAGCCCATTATAAAGAAAAAGCCAGTCAGCTTTTATTTCAGCTTGTCTATAAAGATGCTCTGAATGCTAGTCCATGTCTAGAAATTACCTTGTCATAAATACAGAGCTACAGAAATGTATCTCATCATACAAATCTTGATCAGTAGTACACTCTAAAAACTAAAGTTTGAGAATTAGAGCTTACAAAAATAATGACTTTCCAAGCATCCATATGCAAAATAACGTTTTTTACATGTATTACACCTTTAAAACTTTCTTCTTGGCAAATAGTTTTTTGCAGATATTCTTTAAGGAGACTATGATCTTAACAATAGTTTAATATTATCAGGAAAACCATATATATATATATATGTAAGTATTAGCTTATATATGATTTGGTTGATGTCTGTGTTCTATTTACAATATATATATATATATATATTGTAAATATATATATACATATATATATATGTGTATATATATATATATATATATATATATATATATATATTTTGTAAATAGAACACAGACATCAACCAAATCATATATAAGCTAATACTTTAAGAAGTAGATCTTCTTCAAATATTTCAGCCCATATTAAATTATGCATCTAGCAAAATTAAAATAGTTCACACTTTTTAGTGAAGTTTTGGGATTCCCACTACATTTTCCCTTATAACATTGTGTCTAAAATACTCCTATGTTTAGTTCTCTATAAATATACTTTAAACTTCTCATTCTCTTACCATTGAATAAATAACTCTAGAAATTATGCTAAATATTTTCAATTTATTAAGCGTTGCCATTTCCAGAGCATTTTTTTCTTGTAATTGCTCTACAAATCTAGTAAGAATAGAATTTTTCTCAATTATAGAAATTTAACTTTCACATTTTAAAATATAAGCATTGCCGAAACTGGTTTGGCTCAGTGGATAGAGCGTCGGTCTGCGGACTGAAAGGTCCCAGGTTCGATTCCGGTCAAGGGCATGTACCGTGGTTGCGGGCACATCCCCAGTGGGGAGTGTGCAGGAGGCAGCTGATTGATGTGTCTCATCAATGTTTTTCTCTATCCCTCTCTTTACCTCTCTGTAAAAAAATCAATAAAATATATTTAAAAAATAAATATATATATAAGCATTAATGTCAATAATAAGTGATTAATAAATATATGTTGAGCAAATTTTTGAATAAAATAAACATAAAAACAAATGTTTTACTATGCACTCATTTCCCCATGGCTACTCTTTTATATTATCTTATTTTGTCTCTCATTCCTATTTATGTTACCATGTCTAACAGCCTTGCCATATACGATGACAAGGATGTTAGACATGACTTATCTTCTAGTAAAGAGAGAAATAAAGCTGGTATTTAACAATTATTTTCTTCTGAATGAAAGTGTATTTTATGTTTTGTTATGTATTTACATACAAATGTGTATTTTTTTAATATAGACTACCTGTTGTATAATATGTGTGGATATGTGCATTTATATTATGTTTACACTAGTGGCCTGGTGCACAAAATTTGTGCATGGAGAGGGGGTGTCCCTGAGCCCAGCCTGCACCCTCTCCAATCTGGTACCCCTCAGGGGATGTCTGACTGCCGATTTAGGCCCAATCCCACATCGGGCCTAAACTGGCAGTCGGACATAGCTCTCGCAATCTGGGACAGCTGGCTCCTAACTGTTCGCCTGCCTGCCTGTTGCCCCTTACCACTCTGCCTGCCAGCCTGCTCGCCCCCAACTGCCCCCCCACCAGCCTGATCACCTCAAACTGCCCCACCTGCCAGCATGATCATCCCCAACTGCCCCACCTGCTAGCCTGCTCGCCCCCAACTGCCCCCCCCCCGCTGGCCTGCTCACCCCCAACTGCCCTCCCACCAGCCTGATCATCCCCAACTGACCCCCACTGATGGCCTGCTTGCCCCCAACTGGCCCCCACTGCCAGCCTGCTCACCCCCAACTGTTCCCTCCACCAGCCTGATCACCCCCAATGCCTCCCCACCACTGGCCTGAAAACCCACAACTGCTGTCCCATCCTGGCCTGATCACCCACAACTGCGCTCCCCTCTTGGCCCATAACCACCTCTACCTCGGCCCCGCCATCATGGCTTTGTCCAGAAGAACGTTTGGAAGGTCTCCTGAAAGGTCTCCCAGTCTAATTAGCATATCACCCTTTTATTAGGATAGAGGCCTCATGCATGGGTGGGGGCCAGCTGGTTTGCCCTAAAGGGTGTCCCTGATCAGGGTGGGGGTTCCCTTGGGGGGCAGGGTGGCCTAAGCGAGGGGCCTGTGGTGGTTTGCAGGCCAGCCATGCCCCCATTGGGGTAGGGGTCCCCACTGGGGATGGTGCCGGCCTGGGCGAGGGGCTGAGGGCTGTTTTCAGGCTGGCCATACCCCCTTCAGGGTGGAGTTCCCCACTGAGGTTCCTGGCCAGCCTGGGTGAGAGACTGAGGGCTGTGTTCAGGCTGGTCAGTCCCCCAGCAGGGACCCTCACCCCGATGGTGGTGTGGCCAGCCTGGGTGAGGGACTGAGGGCCATTTGCAGGCCCCCTCCCTTGGCAGCCAGCCCGAGTGCCCCAAGCCTCCCATGCGCTCAGGCCGGCTGCGTGGCTGCCACCCACTGCCCCTCCCTCAGTGGCCGGCCAGGGCAGGTGGGAAGCTTGTCTTCCTCTGTCTCCAGGGGCGACCCAAGCCTCCTGCCTGCTCTGGCTGGCTCCATGGCCGCCACCATCTTTGTCCCACTAATTTGCATATTCCCTCCTTATTGGCTGTGGGTGTTGTGGAGTGATGGTCAATTATCATATTTCTCTCTTATAAGTATAGAATATCTACATAACTATTGATTTCAAAATGACATTTCTTCACTGGAATTATTAATTTCTGAGCAAGCATTTTTCTTTTTCTTTTAAAAGAAATATATTTTATTGATTTCAGAGAGAAAAGGAGAGGAAGAGAGAGATAGAAACATCAATGATGAGAAGGAACCATTGATTGGCTGCCTCCTGAATGTTGGACCAAGCCCGTAACCCAGGCATGTGCTCTTGACTGGAATCAAACCTGGGACTCTCCAATCCACAGGCCAACGCTATCCACTGAGCAAAACTGGCCAGGGCCAAGCATTTTTCTTTTTGAAAAAGATTTAAAAAAAAAGCAGTGGGAAATTGCAGTGTGCCTAAGATTATGCTGAAACTATGATGTCTCTGATAATTGGGATAGGCTTAGGCATCCTGGTTGCCTAAAATTATATCTTGGGAATCTTTAGTGGGAAGATTGGCTGTGTAGGACCATGAGTCCACTCTTTGGATGGCTGGGAGTCAGACAGGTGTCCTACAGATAAATGTCAAGGAGTTCCCAGGCAGTTCTTTTATTATTATTATTATTATTATTATATTTTATTGATTTTTTTTACAGAGAGGAAGGGAGAGGGAGAGAGTTAGAAACATGTGTGGGGCAACTGGTGGGGTGGGAGCCTTGGCCTGGTGCTGCCTGAATCCCTTGCCACCCACCCCCAATTCCCCATTTGCCATTGGGCGCTTGAAGCCTGCTGGCCAAGGGGAGGGACCGAGAGGTGGTCAGAGCACCTCATAGTGTGACTGGTCGAGCGGTTTTTCTGGTCGTTCTGCCATTAGGGTCAATTTGCATATTACCCTTTTATTACATAGATTTATTATACACATTTCCTGCTGCACATGTATTACCAATTTTTAGACTTTATTTTTTTTTACATAAAGAAGTTATTAATATTTATAGCCTAATACAAAAGTACCTTAATAAGTTGCTTCAAAGATTTAAATTAAAATGTAATTGCATTCAGATCCAACTTTCTATATTAGCAGAGTAGACATTTCTCTGTATGTTGTTTGGGAAATATAGGGACTAATTGTGTGTTATTCCCAATATCCCCACACTGCTACAATTTCATCAATAAATACTTTCTGAGTTAAAGCACTGCTTCCTACTGTTATCTTTACCTTATTAAATTATAATCAATCTGTAATCTGTTAGTAAAAATTAATTATTCCGTTTTTCTTCCTGACAAGTAGAAATCAGATTACTGAGGAAATAGACCATTTATCAAAGAGGAGAGAAGGAAAGCTTTACTTTCTAGGTGTGGACATAAAGAATCACTTCACTTTGTTGGACTTGGGTCAGGAAGAGGATAACATGAAGAGTCTATTCTTAGTTAGATGGAAAAATTCTAAAATGAATCTAGAAATGAGACTTCGTATGATATGTAAAATAAACACACAAACAATGACAGAAAAAACCTTTACTTATTTCTATTTGTTGAAATTTGTTATTTACTTGTTGGGATAACTAAGGAGTTGCAAAGGATGTATTCTTCTCCATTTTCATGGTATTTGTTATCTAATATGGATCAAGGAAAATAAATGCAGATATCACAAAACTCCATATTTCTATGCAGAAATATAAACACGTACATTTTAACATGTACTTAATGATTAAGAGTAGACATTTTCTTCCATAGGTACCTATCTTTTTCATTCTCAGTAAGGTGCTACCCACTGGATTCCCCATGTTCCACTGACTTCAGAATTGTTGGTTTTTAAAAAATGTTTAGTATTTCCTGTGTCTTTAGGCCTTTATCTAAGTATCCAAACAGATCATTTAGGAAATAGTTCAGAAACCACAATTTCTTATCCCTACCGTCTTGTCAAAAAACCACTATTCAAAGTCATCATTTACCATCAGTGAAAATTGATTGGAAAAAGTTCTGTATATTCTCTGATGTTCCTTCCCACTATGAAATGACATTTCAGCACTCCACTGTTAGGCTTATGCATTTTCTTCTAATGTGCTCTCATGGAATAGCACACATCTCCAACTTGGCAATCATTTCCAGGTTGTATCTTACCTAACTTCTCTGTAGCCAAAACCTCCTCCCATTACTTCCTGGAATTCTCACTTTCTTTGGCTTCTGGTTATTTTCTCTTGCTTCTTGTACCCTGACCGCCCTTTCTCACTCTTCTTTTTCTGATTCCTTTTCTCTTATCTGCTGTTTAAATATTGATGATTTCTGTGCTTTTCTCCTTGTTGTGTGTGATCTCCCTGCAAAATATCATGCATTGCCAGTATATTAGCTGTTTCTATTTGCTAGTGATGCCAGATTCTATTTCTCTTGTATACCTTTTCTCCTGAACACATTATCTGTATTGCCACCAGAACAGGTGTGCACTCTGCATTTGAAAAATAAAATTTATATTGCCTGACAAAATTTAATCCTCATCCTGTTTTCTTGGTCTCTTAAGCTAGAAACATTCAGATCAATCTTGGCTACTCTTTCTCTTTCACTCTTTATATTTCACCACTTGCCAAATTCTATTGCTTCTACTAAAGAAATGTCCCCAATAACGGATTCTTCTTCTCATTCATTGGTGATGCCCTAAACCTCATTAAAGCATTCTATATGGAGAAATTACTCCTTGTCTGGAACAGAAGACCTTGGCAATTTAGTAAAGGAGACATGCATGCTAACTGGTAACACTGTCTGTAAAAGTGACTTAAGGTACTTTAGAATGATAAGGACATTTACCTAATTTGCCTATTTTTGCTAATCTGGGCTACTTCAATCACCTCCTTACTCTTGCCAGCAAAATCTTCCCTTGTCTGTTCTCCTTCCTTTACATTGAAATTAGAGTATTTTTCCAAAGAAGCAATATAATCATTTTACTCCACTGATTAAAAATCTCTTCTGGGCTTAATTGCCTAAGCAGAAACTCATAATCTGGGACACCGAAGGGCTTTCAGGTGTCCATAAAACTCCATGAGAATAAATGACGAATCATGAATATATATGCATTTCTAGAAGAGGGCCATCAGATACTGACCCACAAAAATATAAAACAAACTTTTATGGCCTATACATGCAATTATAAGTTGACCATATTTTACCGGTCAGCTACTCTTCCTCCTTCCCATTATCTGAATTTTCTTCCCAGGCAAATAAGTTTTCACCATTTTCCAAATACTCTTGATTTTTAAAATGCATTTATACCTTTGAAGGTAGTCTTACAAAACTTGGAATGACATTCCCTGTCACCATAATATATTTCAACATGCTTTTACAAACAATGAGACTATTCCTATAGCAGTATCAATGAATGTTTATCACTAGATTCTCCCTGTTTTTACAGTATTTTTTGTCCAGTTTTGAAGAGTTGTACTTTGCTAAGTTAATGGATGATGCCATTTAATCCTCTGTGACTCTATGATAGTTCCCATTGACCCTGTTTTTCTGATGAGGGACTAGTACATCTTGCTTCTGTTTTTAGTGCTTTGCTTAGTATATTGTCTGATGAATCAAAGTTGCTCAGCATGTTAGTTGAATGAATTAATAAATATGAAAAAAATTTTGAAAGCTATTTCTTAACCAAGACCATATTTCTGATATTAATTCTGGTGAGAGGGTAATAAAGCAAAGCATAGGGTATTTTAGCAGTAAATGATGTTTTTAGATAAAGAACTAAATTCTTGAGTTAAAATATGAGGTCCATCTTGATTCAGAGTGTATTAGTTCTGAGGGGAAAAATGATAATCATCAGTAAACTATTGGAGGAAGATAACTGGTTGGATTCTGTACCATTTGTATATCTCGTATTATTCCACAAATATATTTTAGTGAAGGTACTATATAGTAAATATAAACAATTCTTTTTGGAACCTTATTTATAAATGGTTTGAAAGCTAATAGTACAAACATAAGAAGTTTATGTAGACTGGAGTAAAGCCATGGAAATACTAAGAATTACACAGTGCCTAGACATTTACAAGAAAAACTAATTTGATGCCAATGGTGGTTTGAAGTGAATACTGATATACAAAATGCTATCCTTGGTGTTAAGAATGATGGAGAAAGTGTTTTATTGTGAGGTTGGTGGTGGGGTGGGTTTAGGGCCTAACATAATGAACTCTTTATTGGATCCTGTGAAAGACCCAACACAAAATATTGGATAAAAATTTGAAATTTAGAGTCACTTTCTTTTAAAAGCGATATAAAATAAACTACAAATTTGATGTTTGTACATCAGTAAATTCGGGACTAAATAATAAAAAGGATAATGTAATAATGTTTGCACATGTATCAATTACTAAGCCTTTATCATATGTTAGCAATGGTACTAAGCAGTTCCTCCTTCATTGCACAACCCAATGAACTAGGTAGTACTACTATTATTCCACCATTAGAGGCCCGGTGCACGAAATTTGTGCACGGGTAGGGTCCCTAGGCCTGGACAGTGATCAGGGCCGATTGGGACTTTCTGGCTGCTGGCTGGGGCCTCCCTTCCCTGGCTTCCAGCTAAGGCCTTACTTCATTCCACGCTGCCCCCTGGTGGTCAGTGTATGTCATAGAGAGCGAGCAGTCTCATGGTTGAACTCCTGCAGGGACAATTTGCATATTACTCTATTATATATATATAATATATATATTACAAGAAAGGAATCGGAGGCTTCCAAAACTAAAGGAACTTGCCCCAAATCACATAGCTAGAAAGAGAGACAGCAGGGACTTGGATATGGGAACCTTTATCCCAAACTTCATGTTTCAATTAGTTTCCTTTTAGGCTATTAGATTGACAGTTCCACAATTTTTCTTTTTATTACTTTAATAGCATTTTAATAATGCATTTTGTGTTGATGTAGCTTTATTAAAGACTATATCCAACCCTTCAGAAAGACAGTACAGAAGAATTTCTGTTCTCTTGCATTGCTGAGACTTTGCTCTTACTAAGTTATGTTTTCATTGAAATAGTTTTATAATTACAATGTAAATACAGAACTGTTTTTTTTCTATCTAAACTAATATTTGAACTATATAATGGATATTTATCTTAATGAATATTTTCAGCTCAATATTTATAATTTTTGTGAAATAGCATTTAAAAATAGAATATTTTGCTTTTCTTAACATTTGATTTGTGCAAGTAATCTATATACTTAAGTTCATTTTTATTCCAAATTTTCTTTAGGACTAATTATGTTGTGTGTGTGCACATGTGTGTGTGTGTGTATATGCATGTGTGTGTGTTTGGAGTTAATAAGCTTAGATACTAGTGGGGGGGGCAGTGAAAAGATTATACCACAGATAATTAATAAAAATCAATTAGTTTGTTAATGAGTACTCTGTCAGGACCCAAGGTGGCAGAAACCAGCTGGGGGAAAGAAACCAGGATCCCTGAATAGAACATTTAGAATGCCTTAGTCCTGCTGAGAATTCAAGAGGAAATAACTGTAAGAAGCACTACTTGGGCTAAAGCTGGCTAAATTTCCTCTTGAGATTGCAGTTCCTGTAGCTAATAAATCTAGTAAAAATGTGATTCACCTTTAGTGTATGCCATAAAGCATTTTCTAAGGCCTTAAGTACATTGCTCACTGCCCTGTATTAAAAACAAACCCACAGTTGTAAATGTCAATGACTAAGAATATTAGAGCCCTTGCATCTTTCTTATGTTAGTAGAAAAGCTGGAAGTACCCATTACCTCTTCTATGACTTTTTACATTGTATTTATATAAATGGCAAAAGTCAAACATGAGCTGACAGGGAAATACAAAATCTGTCTTCCAATAGTCCTTGGACAAAAAAAGCAGAAAATTCCAATGATAGCAATTGACCTTCAGAGAAAGTTTCTTTTAGAACAACTCATTCTTCCCATTGTTAATTATATTTGTGTTAAGATAATTTCCTCTCCAGCATAAGTAATTATGGATCATTTATGGGAGTAACACAGAAGGGATGATTTACATAAAAACAAATTAATTTCATTTGATATATCTTCTCTAAGAATTAAGGAAGAAAAAATATAAATGCATTATAGTAGACTCATAGCTTTTATATAAATTTGTATGGTTTTATTGTAAATAAACATGTTTCCAGAAATTGGTATAAAACTGAATATGAATGCTAATAGATCTCAATTTTGGATAAAATATAACATCTAAAAGATATTTTTAGTATTAGTTACTCTTTATAAAAAGAGTTATACATTTGATTCAAATTCTGTGAGGTGAATTTATAATATAAAATAAAATGTGTGAAATTTGTATTGAAAACTTGTACTTAATAACTCCCTCTAATTATGAGTCCTAAGGGTAAATGATCATTGATTTAACTTATTCAACTAGTTAGCTTTCATAGGTAACATGTTCCTCTAATTACCTACACAATTTCTGGGTAGTGAAATGAAGGGAGACAGCTCACCTTGGTAGGAGAGAAAATAGACTGAATACATGACTCTAAGTAATATTAGACTACTAGAGGCCCGGTGCACAAAATTTGTGCAGGGTGGGGGGGTCCCTCAGCCCGGTCTGCACTCTCTCCAATCTGGGACCCCTTGGGGGATGTCCGACTGCCGGTTTAGGCCCGATCCCACAGTTGGACATCCCTCTCGCAATCCGGGACTACTGGCTCCTAACCATTCACCTGCCTGCCTGATCGCCTCTAACCACTCTGCCTGCCAGCCTGATCACCCCCAACTGACCTCCCCTGCCAGCCTGATCCCCCTAACTGCTCTCCCCTGCTGGCCTGATTGCCCCCAAGTGCCATCCCCTGCTGGCCTGATTGTCCCTAACCACCTCTGCCTTGGCCCTGCCACCATGGCTTTGTCCGGAAGGTCTCTGGATGGTCTCCTGGTCTAATTAGCATATCACTCTTTTATTAGTATAGATGTTATCCCAATAAACTTAATAAAAATTGTCTGCAAATTATGCTTACACTGGAAATGAATCACTTATTAATTTTATTTTAATCATCACTATTGGTGTATCCTGTAGGTGTAAAATTTGGCTTCAACATTGTCAGCATTTCTTGGGGGGCCAGACTTCAGAGACTTCATAGATAGTTCTGAAGTCTTTGGCCTTGCTTTGAAGTTATTGGCTGCCCAAGTTATCACTTGAGGTGGTGAATTTTCCTACATTGTCTTGGTCTTTTTCTGGATCATTTTTATTCAGTTCCTCATTTGGCCTGTGATAATGGCCACATATTGTTGGCTTTATAGCTTTTGTAGGTTTTCTTGAAGGGGTAGGAATTTTTGGAAAGGCTGCTTTCCTTGAACTCCCTTAAAGATATTTTTTCACCCCCATGGATGTCTTTAGTACCTGGAAGGACAAGAGAGTGAGCGCAGAAGGACATTGGTTTGAGGGGAAATGGCTGGGATGAAAGGGGAAAAAAGCCTTCATGAGAAAAAGTATGGGTTGAGGATGGAATCTGCCAGGCAAGACTAGGGAGTCTTGGGGATATGCCACTAAAGATGAGGAGGAGAAGTTTGGGTGTGGTCCTTTCATCATTGACACTGGACCTGGGTTAAAAGGGCTTCTTCCTCTTTGACCTTCTTTTGGTGAATGGGGTTGGTTGTTACATAACTGTGCTAGAAGTTTGTGGTTTCCTGGTCATCTTCACCATGTCAAAATTTCCCAAGGCCCTACCCCGGGCCTCCTGAACATATGCTTTTCTCTAGGACAATGAGGGCCCACACCCTCTAGGCTTTAATTAATCAGGAAGCCTCTCCTCCAGCTAATGGTAGCTCTGGGAGAGAAACTTAGATATCATAATGCACCATCCTGGCACTTCCATGGGGAGGGGTGAGGAGGCCAAGATGCTTTGGTGAGAGAAAGGGGGCATTTCTTTAGCACTCCTAAGCCTTCTCAAATTTATTGACTCCATGTTCAATCCTGATGGGTCACATGGTAGGGAGATGATGCTTCCTCCAAACGTTTCCCTGGGCCACCCATTTCAGTGATTCATTGTTCTTTCTCATCCTTCACCATTAGCTAGTTTTCATAAGATTTACCTAAAATCTTTTCAAGATAAGGTGACTGTCTCTGTGGAGATGTGAATCATCCTGCTTCCCTAGTACAGGTTGCTCTTATGCACCTTGAAAACCATTCACTTCTTGGCTACTAACAGAGAAATTTTCCATCTCACCCCCCTTTTTCCACTGTCCATGTGGCTCTTCCCAGCTTTCTGTTTTCAAGGTTGAAATCATTGCCTTTAGGCTGTCTTTAATGAATAGAGTTGCTCAACTGGTTATCTTAGCTTTGTTTAAAATCTTGTGGGTGATCATAGTAGGTATAGTATCTAGATTTGGGGTTTAACAGTACAAGGTGAATGAGGCAGGAATTTAAGTTCCGGAAGTTGGGCTTCCTGTTTGTATGTTGAAAACTGCACCTCCCCCAGTCCCACCCCCTCAGGGAACTTGGGTAGTCAGACAGACCCTTGGTCTGAGGATTGCAGACTCGGGTTCATAGAGGACAGGAGGCCCAGGCCCTGTCAAAGTATAGATCAGAGGGAGGGCTAAAGGACCCTATGGAATCCATCTCAGCCATCAGGCTTTGGAATTGCTGGGCTTGGTACCAGATGTAACGTACACTGACTTCCTGCAAAGGACTTAGGGCAGTGAGGCCTTGATCTGAGCAGTCCGGCTTTGGGTCAATAGAGGGAGGATCCCAGGACCTGCCAAGGCTCAAGGTGAGGAACATGAGGGAGAAGGGAGGGACCCTGGACCCTACAACAGAATCATCCCACCCAGGGCGGGATGACAACAACAGGTGATTTCTGCATCCGGGTCTCAGAGACTCTGGGGCTTTGGTATAGGGAGTGGGACCTCAGATATGCAGAGGACCATCCCAAGTCCTGCCAGAGTCAACATTAGGATATAGTGACCCTGGATTGCATAACAGAAGGGACCCCACAGAAGCCCACCCTTGCTGTCAGCCCTGGGAGTCCCCAGGGCGGGGTGACCACATGCAGTGTTTCCTGACTTATACAAATGGGTCTGAGGGATCCTGGGAACATGGTGTCAGGAAAAGGGCCTCTGGTGCACAGGGGGGAGGGCGCAGGTCCTGCTGGAGTCAACCGCCGAGGCAGCAGTGAGGTTGTTAGGCCTCTGCCTGGCCTGGGCCAGAGGCTAACGGCCTCGCCACACCTGCCTTGCCCTCCCTGCCCCCCCCCCCCCCCCGCACCTGACGTTCGGTCAAGCCTTTGTTCGTTTTGGACGTTATGGACCCTGGCTCTTTATATACATAGATTGTTAATCAGTTAATAAGTTAATGCTTTTCTCCCTTCAAATATATGTTGCTACAGTTTCCTTTATAATATGAACAACTATGTGCTTAAAACCACATTTGTACAGTGAGCCAAAGTGGTATTCACACTCATTTAAGTAAATCAGATTACGGTTTCCTTTATGACACTCATTTAATATTAAGGTGTTTCTTCTTTTTCCTTTACTACATTTTTAATTTCCTAGGAGGCAACAGTAATAGTCTCATTTCCATGGCCTTACATTTCTTTTAATGCATGGAATTTTTCAAATGTTCTGGCTTCTAGTTACATATAAAATAAAATTAAGCTTTATTTCAAAATATGTTAAAATGAGCATATCTTAAATTTTAGGAATACAGAGATATTTTCACACAAATGTGGAATTCATCTGTGAATAGGTGAATATTTAGAGTACATATGTTGTTAGATTTATCATTTTCCTTTTAACCTTTGCTATTCCATCAAGAAATTGAATAACATTCCTCACACTCATTAATTAGTGGTATGATTTTTCTCATCAAGTAAAAAGAAGCAATTTCTTGAACTCTATTCTTAGTTCTCAAAAGCCTATGAATCCAAAGAGACAAACTGGCCAGACCTGTGAGATGGTGGGGTCACCATCCAACCTCACTCAAAGGTGCATGGCCCCATGAAAAATGGCAAAGTCACCTCAAACTTACCACTAAATTAAATATTATCATAGAAACTGGAAACATTAGCTTCTGGAATACAATTTACTTTGGTCTTTAGTTATTACAGATGTTTACATGGGCGGTATCTGATTTTACATTTTCTCTTTAAAGATGAGGAAATTGAGGCCCTGACTTATTAATATTGCTGGACTTGTGCTTAAACCAATGGGCTCTGGCCTTAAAATGCTGAGGTTTAAATGCTTGCTCTATCACCAAAAAACTTGGACAAACTAATCTGTGTCTTGGCTAGTTCAACTGAAAATAAGGATAATAATAATAAAGGGCCATTGTGATGATTAAAATGTTATTTATTTAGAGAGAATTTATAATAATGCGTAGTACATAGTAAGTGCTATATAAGTTTTTTTCAAAATAAATCATTTAATCATGCTAATGCACTCACAACATGTAAACCCGGCCATGGAAAGAGTGCCAACCAGTGGAGCTGCTAGTGGTAAACATTTATTTCTTCATTCCATATCAGATGTTGTATTGTTCATTCAACAAATTGTGGAACCCTTAGCATTTGCCAGGATCACTGTTAGCTGCTGAAGATAGTGTATAAAAAATGAGTTTCTGCCCTCAGAGTCACATTCTGGTTGAAGAGATTGAAACATACATGAAAATAAATAATTAAAATACAGTGTGATTGGTGCTATGAAATAGTATTGGAAAAGCTATAAATTTCCACTTGAGGGAAGGCCTCACAAAGAAGTTTCAGTAGTGCCTGAAGAATTAACAGAAATATTTCCAGTGAAGAGAGAGGAAACCGCAGCTTCATGAGAGCAAACAGAAAGGATGGATGAGACTGCTGCTTTGGAGCTCTGCTCTCAGGCTTTCTAGTTCAGGCACCAGGTTAGAGGAGTAGCTCAATGTGACGTTCCCACTCTTCATGCAAAAAGGATGAGCAAGAAGGTGAGCCACACCATGCAATCACACTGTAGCTTCTGTTCAGATGTGGCATGTGTCACATCTCCATATTCTTTTAACCAAAGGCAGTCACATGGTTAAGCTCAAAATCAATGAGGTAGTGATCAATAGACTCACTCATCTATAATAATAATGGGTGATATGCTAATTAGACCAGACATCCTTCCGGACGTCATTCCAGGTGTTCTTCCTGATGAAACGGGGCCAGAGGGAAGTCAGCCTGGGTCCTAGGTGCCTGCCGGCGGCTGGAGGAGGGAAGCCCGGGTCCCAGGTGCCGGAGGGAAGCCGGTGCCAGCAGCCGGGGGAAGGAAGGCATACTCTTGCATGAATTTCATACATCAGGCCTCCCGTCTATAATAATAAAAGCATAATATGCTAATTAGACTGGAAGTCCTTCTGGATGAAGCCGGGACTGTGAGGGAAGCCTGGGTCTCAGGTGCCAGAGGGAAGCTGGTGCCGGCAGCCAGGGGAAGTTAGGCCTACTCTTGCACAAATTTCATTCATCAGGCCTCTAGTATGATACATATTACTCTCTCAAGAGTACTAGAGGCCATATGAAAATGAGCAGGTATTATAATCTCCTTATTGGAAGAAAGGGAGAGAATAATTGTGAACCATAATATAAACTATGGCCTGCATTTAGGGAATTGTGGAAAGTCTGGTGTAGTTGGAGTGTGGACTATAAACTGTGTAGTGAATAAGAAGATAGAAAACAAGAATGATAAATGCTGCCAGATTATAATATATCTGTGAATTTTGCTAAAACCTTGAACTTACCCAGGATCAAAAATGCATTTTTGGAACTATGACCCTGTCTACAGTGTGGAGGAAGGCATGGACAAAGAGAAAATGGAGGCATAGTGGTAGTCAGAAGGAACTTACAAGATAAATTTAGAGTGTCTAGAAAAGAAGGTAGAACTGATAGAATCAGAAGAGTTGTGGAAGGTGGAGAGTAATAATTTGGAAAGAAAAAAAAGTAAAATTATGAAGATTACAGTTTGGGTGGCTAAGTAATGACATTGAATGAGGTGGGAAATATGGAAAGAAATCAGTTATTAGATGAGAAGCGGAGTTGGATTATTCCGTGCTCTATACTAAATGGAGAAAAGTGTTTGTGTAAGCATGTGTGTATCTTCCTGCTGTTGGTTCAGGTCAAGTTCTTACCAAGTAAGTCTGCTGTGTCAAACTCTAGAGAAATCTTGAGATTGTTTTTGCTATTGTTGTTGTTTTGGACTTTTGAATAACAGGTGGCAGATTGTAGACGTGTATAATAGCAATGTAGTAATGAGAGGGATAAGAGAAGTGAAATGAATGAATGTCTTTAGGTTTTAAAAACCTCTTTTATTTGTTGATTAATCAAATATCTGAATCCCTACCCCTATTTTGTGCCAGATACTGTGAGTCTATGTTACAGCGAGGGTCATAATCTTCTTTTTAATATTGACATGATGTGAATTCATTAACTTGGACATATTCCCCTTAGTATTTGGAAAAATCCGGATATGTCTCATCTGGGGTGTCCATTTTGTGGTATGTCTTTCCAAATTTGATCAGGATTAATGAGCTGAGACTTTTCCTGGAGAATTTTACCTTAGTTTCAAAGAGCCTGGGGAAGCCCAAGGGCCCGATGTCCTGTGCCAATAGCTAGAACAGTAGCAGGTTTTGCTGAAATTGATTATGAATGTCTCTAGCTACCGGCAAAGCTAAAGTACAGCCTGTCCATATCCATGTGAGGATAGAGTAGAAATTAAAATGAAAGCAGGACATGGCAAAGGTAAAGTGAAAGATTTTGCCTATTAGGCTAGTGCTTTGATCATAAAGATTCAAACATATCTATCACCCTACATCTGTGGGAATGTATTAAAAGGTTAATGAAGTTTTGTACCTTTTTTGGACTTATAACAAAATTGTCAGGTCAGCAAATATGAAGAATTTTTGTACTGTAGACTATCCTAGGAAATTCTCTGGGGGAGGAAATGAGATGCCTTACGATTTATTTTAGAACATCCAGTATCTTAAAACTGTTCTACACAATTTTGAGGCTGTTTCAAAGGAACTATATAGTGCTAATCCTGTTGAAAAAGAAATTGGGAAGGCTCAAGAAAATCCCTTAAGTGAGAAATCGGGGCAATATAGTACTATGATTTATATATAATTTGTAGACCTTTGAATCAGATATTCACCATTTTAATAATTTCAGGGAGACAACTGCTTCACAGCAGTCTGTAGCATAGGCTCACATCATAAGACTGAACATAACAGTGATACTGCCATGGGTTAAATGAGCAGAGCTTGAAGTGTTATTTTTTTAAAAAATTGAAAGGTTGTGGCAGTAATAAAAAGGTTGAATGGTAATGCCTCTAATTGAACAGTAAGGCCTCTTCCCTATTAAGTCACTCTTTCATCTGTCTTTTTAATTATTTCATTATCATTTTGTACTGCAGTTCACAATGAAATGACCATTTGTGTTTAAGTGAAAGCTAATTATTAGGACTGAATTATTGTGCAGTTTATTGATCCCTATGGTGGATTAAGGGCTTTAAGTTCGTCTAGACAGAATAGTTAGCAAAATGACAAAAGGAAACATATAAGACCCTTGGGAAGAATCCCTACGCTCCATAAGCAATTAATGCCTGCCAGGTAATGGAATTTAAGTTTATACTAAATCCAGCAGAGCTTTGACATTTCAACTACCTTATAAACACATTAGTCTAATGAATGAAGACTTATGAATTGTGTTTAGAAACAAGTAGGAATAGTGAGTCCAGGATATTTTTAGCCTTCCATTGATTGAATAAAAAGTAGATCATTTTCTCTCTGAATCTGATGAAAAATGGAATGTGTTCTTTGTGTTTATCTCTGTTCATTCTGTTTTCTGTTGATGGATGTGTATTAACAATTTCCATTTCCCAGAGAACACTAATCTCCCTTATGGATGTGAAAGTATGCAGTGATAAACTGAGGGAGGAAAATAAAAAAAAGTGTATATATACAGGCATGCCCCGAAAATACTATGGGTTTGGTTCCACAACACCTCAAAAGAGTGAATATCATAAAAAAAAAAAAAAATGAGTAGTAATCTTTTTGCTGGTAGAAGGCCTGCCTTCAAGTTGTAAAAAACACAACATCTGTGAAGCACCATAAAGCACAATGAAATGAGATGAGATATGAGCATACAGGGTGGGCAAAAGTAGGTTTACAGTTGATCATATGGAAAATAATGCAATAATTAATAAATACAAAATGAACTCTTGTTCTGTATGCTCACATTTGTAAACCTGCCTTTGTCCCACCATGATATATATATATATATATATATATATATATATATATATATAAATTTTGCTGAGTAAAAAGCCAAGCAACCCAGTCATCTCAATTCAGTGTTGGGCAATTTTTAAAGCATTCTGTCATTATAGTGATAAACAAGCCCCATTGCTCTTATTTATAAGAAGATATCCTTCACTGGACTTCAAAGAGGCTTATTCAATCCTTTAGTTATGTGACTTTTTTCCTGATGTACCTTGTGTTCAAAGCTCTATTGATAATATTGGAATGAAAGGTTTTCAGTAAAAGCACTAAAGCTCTTTTGATATCAATAAAGACTTTGGCAACAACTGTAAGAAACCATTACAAAACAGTTAACACCAAGTTGATATTACTTAGTGCCAAGTCTCAAGTCTTTTTCTTTCCATCTTGGTTTTCAGTTTCCCACAATGTCTTTTAGTGTACCAATCATGATTATTTAAGGGTAAATAAAGATATTTAAGTTATATTCAATAAAATTCTGGTACATTTTACCTGTCTAGACTTCACTGAATCTGAAGTCATTTTGTGTTTGTTATGAAACTCTTGAACATTTTAAGAACAGCCTTCTGTGTGTATCAAAATGTGTATTATATCAAGGACTATTCAGTAAAGAGTCATCCATATCAGATAGCCAGAGGCACAGTTTCAATGTTAAAGTATATTTATACAAAAAGTAGTTTAGGTGCTCATCATATAAATTTTAATTAAATTGAAGGCATTCATATGCCCAAGATAACATATTTAGCAATCTTACCTAATAATAGAGAAACATGTAAATTGACCATACCTCTGCTACGCCCCAGCCAATCAGAGTGAGGATGCAAATTAACCCAACAAAGATGGCAGTTAATTTGCATATATACCTGGGTCCCTGGGGCGGAGGCTTTAGGCTTGGGAAGGGGCTGAGCCTGTGATCGGAGGTGCAGGTGGGGGAACCCCTTCCCAAACCTAAAGCCTGGGGCAGAGGTGCTAGGCTTGGGAAGGGCCAAGCCTGTGATTGGAGGTGCCAGGGTGGAACCCCTTCCCAAGCCTAAAGTCTGGGGAGGAGGCTTTAGGCTTGGGCAGGGGCCAAGCCTGGGATCGGAGAGAAGGGGAAAAAAATCAACGAAAACATATCCTCAGGTGAGGATAAAAAGAAAAATAAAGAAAGAAATATCATATCCTATGAAAGACACATCTTGAAAATGCCTAAAGAAAGTTGTCATTTTTTCATGGTGAAGGGACTGGAGTCTGTGTTGATGAAAATACCTTGGCAGCTGCGGTGACTGGCAGTGTCTGTAGCAGTGGGGTGATGGGGCTGGCGCCTTCCCTGATCAGCCCGGTCGCCTCCCACAAAGGGAGGCCAGACTGCGGCTTAGGTCCGCTCCCAATGGGGAGCAGACCTAAGCCATCAGTAGGACATCCCCTGAGGGCTCCCAGTATGTGAGAGGGGTCAGGCTGGGCTGAGGGACCCCTCCCCAGTGCATGAATTTTGTGCACCGGGCCCCTAGTTGTATAAATGTTTGCTTTCTTTATATTTATACCCAATTTTATTGCTTTCATTTGACAGTGGCAAAGTAGCTAGTTTAATAAGCAAGCGTAAGTTTTTATAGCAATGATTATAGATTTTTATGGTATTTAAACTAGATTAATCAGTGAAGTATGATAAAGTTGAAGGATTAAACAGACTGTGCACTTAAATATAAAACACTAATGGGGAAATCTTGCACGAGGCAATATTTGTTATTATGAAAATATAATAAAAGGATAATTGGTGGGGGTTCTCTTTCTAGGAAAAAGATATATATATTTTTTTCAGCTTACGAAGTCAAATTAATGCCTTGGGAAATAGGGCATCTTTTTATATGTAGACATGGTACCACCTATGTGAGAATAATTTGATTTTTAAACCCTAAAGTAAAACTTATGCTTTATATTATGCCACTATATGACTGAATTGAAAAACATGCTAGAGAAAAACATTCCAAGCATCTCTCCTAACTCTATCTTTGTAAACTGCATATATGCCACTGGATATGCATATTTAAATGTGGATTTGTAATACATTTACATGCATGGTTAGAAGACTTTTTGTTGTGAAGAAAATATATTAACTCTGAATGAACAAAGTTATCAACTATTTTTCAGAATTTTTGAAGTTTGAATGCTTCAAATATATTGGTAGAGCTTTGAAGTCAAAGTAAACGGTATTAACTCACTTAACAAAACATGCTATATTGAGCTTCTTAGCCACAATAAGTGTCTGATTCAAAGTTAAATAAATCATGTTCTCTAAACTTACAAATACTCATGCCTATATTAATTATCTAATACCAAATAAGAAAGTATCCTATAACTTAGCAATTTAAAATAGCAAGTATTTATCATCTCATCGTTTTTGTGAGTAAGGAATCTGGGGACAGCTTAGCTGGGTTTCTCCAGCACAAGGTGACACAGTTTCAGTCAAGCTGCCAAAAGGGGCTAGAGTTTCACCTAAAACCCTTACCTTTTCCAAACGCACTCATGTGGCTATTGGTAAGGCCTAGTTTCTTGCTGGCTGTTGACCACTACATTGCCTCAGTTTCTTGCCACAATGGGCCTCTCTGTAAGGCAGCTCAGAACATGGCAGCTAGTTTCCCTCAGGCCAAGAAAGCAAGAGAGAAAGATCATCCGGATGGTAGCCATCATCTTTGTATCACCTAATATCAGAAGTGACATTCAATTGCTTCTGCTGTATTGTTTTGTTAGAAGTGTCAAACACACTCTGGGGTGAGGATTCACAAAGTTAGGCATGCCAGAGGTGGGAATCATTGTGGCCCTTTAGAGGTGGCCTACTAAAAACTTATGGCCTGGCAGAGACAGGCTGCCAACTGCTCTAATGGAACATTGTGTTGCAATAGAAGTGTGCATGGAGTGTACTCAAAGGAAGGATATCTTGACTTTTGAGTGTCTCATGTAGGATTTCCAGTGGGAAAGATGATTAAAATAAAAAAAACACAAAAAAACACAACCCAGCCAGTATGGCCAGTGGTTGCACATTAACCTATGAACCAGGAGATCATGGTTCAATTGGCTGAATCCCCAGTGGGGCATGCAGGAGGCAGCCAATAAATGATTCGCTCTCATTATTGATGTTTTTATCTCTCCCTCTCCCTTCTGAAATCAATAAAAAAATATAAAGTGCAAACCCCAAATTTAATATAGAAGGTTCTTGGCTGCTACCCACCTATATGTTCAGAAAAAGGATTTGAGGGTTTTTGTTGTTGTTGTTTAATTTCTTTATTGATTAAGGTATTACATATGTGTCCTTATCCCTCCATTACCCCCCCTTTCCCCCCACTCATGCCCTCACCCCCCTGTTGTCTGTGTCCATTCGTTAGGCCTATATGCATGCATACATGTCCTTTGGTTGATCTCTCCCCCTCCCCCCCACCCTCCCCTACCTTCCCTCTGAGGTTTGCGGTCTGATCAATGTTTCTCTGTCTCTGGATCTGTTTTTGTTCATCAGTTTATGTTGTTCATTATATTCCATAAATGAGTGAGATCAGGTGATATTTATCTTTCCCTGACTGGCTTATTTCACTTAGCATAATGCTCTCCAGTTTCATCCATGCTGTTGCAAATGGTAAGAACTCCTTTTTCCCCACAGCGTAGTATTCCATTGTGTAGATGTACCACAGTTTTTTAACCCACTTATCTGCTGATGGGCACTTAGGCTGTTTCCAAATCTTAGCTATGGTGAATTGTGTTGCTATGAACATAGGGGTGCATATATCCTTTCTGATTGGTGTTTCTAGTTTCTTGGGATATATTCCTAGAAGTGGGATCCCTGGGTCAAATGGGAGTTCAATTTTTAGTTTTTTGAGGAAACTACATACTGTTCTCCACAGTGGCTGCACCAGTCTGCAGTCTCACCAGCAGTGCATGAGGGTTCCCTTTTCTCAGCATCCTCACCAGCACTTGTTTGTTGATTTGTTGATGACAGCCATTCTGACAGGTGTGAGATGGTACTGCATTGTCGTTAGATTTGCATCTCTCAGATGATTAGTGACTTTGAGCATGTTTTCATATGTCTCTTGGCCTTCCTTCTATCTTCTTTTGAAAAGTGTCTATTTAAGTCCTTTGCCCATTTTTTGATTGGGTTGTTTATCTTCCTTTTGTTAAGTTGTATGAGTTCCCTGTAAATGTTGGAGGTTAAACCCTTATCAGTGATAACATTGGCAAATATGTTCTCCCATGCAGTGGGCTTTCTTGTTGTTTTGTTAATGGTTTCTTTTGCTGTGCAAAGGCTTTTTATTTTGATGTAGTCCCATTTGTTTATTTTCTCTTTAGTTTCCATTGCCCTAGGAGCAGTATCTGTGAAGAAATTGCTTTGGCATATGTCTGAGATTTTGCTGCCTGTTGATTCCTCTAGTATTTTTATGGTTTCCCGTCTTATATTTTGAAAAAGGAAGCAAAGTTATTATTATTTATGGTGGTTAATTTATAGCTGTATCAATGAGGCTTAGGGTTTGGATAGCCAAGAAAAGAAGGCTGAATATTTTTAAAAAGTCATGAAAGGCCACTGGCACAATGAAACATTTTCTATTTTTTAGAGATAAGCCTCTATTAACAGTAAGATATCAGATGATGAATAATTTGTATGATGTACACTCATATTCCAGGAAAATGTTAAGCCATAGGCATATTCTGTGTTCTTTACACAACTTCATTTTCATCACTTTGTGCTCATAGGAATTATAGTAACTTTAATCAGTTACATATGGTGGATATAAAAAAATGTGTTGAGACTGAGACAGGATTCCAAAGACCATAGCCTTAGATAAGTATCCAGGTGTCGAAAGGTGACAACTCTGATCAGAAGATTCAAGCATATGTAAACAGTCCTTGGAATTAGAGAAACTAAAATGCATTTACCACTTAATCTAGATTCTCTAAATCCAGAAATAATGAATAATAGTGTGCATTTTCAGACACTTACTAAGTTCATTGTTAAATTGTGCTTGTTAGTATATCTTGACCTTAAATGATGCGTGTAGTAAGTAGACTCAAAGCAAAGTGATGCTATGTTGTCAAGTAATGATAATAACAAAATTGACTTGAAACGTTTCTTTGTAAAAACTCCAGTGGCAGCCATTGTTTTGTAAGTTTTGTAGAGTATTTTGGCACTCTACAAACATACTCTGTTATTAAGATTGCAGTATGTTAGCCTCAAAGAAGGATGAAACAAATGGTTTTCCTGTATCAAACCCAGGCTGTTAAACTTTTGGTTTTGAAGTATAGTATCAAGCCAGCTCTTTAACATGCATATCCAGTCACAATAATAATTTCAGTTTAACAATTAACTGACTTATTGTTAGGAAATTTACATTGAATTCACAAAAAGTGTGTGTGTGTTTTTTAATCACAACAGAGATAAAGGAAAAAATTTAAAATAAATATACTAGTAGTTAAACATTGAGACTTTTCCTTTTTTTTTCTGTTTCAAGCTGTTTCTTTGCACATATTTTTACAATAGTGCAATAGTAAGATTATTTGATTTTTAAAAATACATATCCCATCTAGATTATGATTACCTTGATTACCCTGATGGCAGATGGCACATCATACATCTTTTTTTTTTTACACTATTATAGATGTCCCCCATTCCCTGCACCCTTTACACAGTTCCACTTAGGCCCCACCCCTCTTCCTTCTGGCCATCACCACACTGTCCTTGAGTTATTCATATATGTTATTTGGCTAGTATCTTCACCTTCTTTCATCCAGTCCCTCCTATACTCCTCCCCTCTGACCCTGTCAGTCTGTTCCATGTATCCATGCCTCTGGTTCTATTTTGTTTGTCAGTTTATTTTGTTCATTAGATTCTACATGTAAATGAGATCATATGGTATTTGTTTTCCTCTGTCTGGCTTATTTCACTTAACATAATAATCTCCAGGTCCATCAACACTGTTGCAACTGGTAACAGTTCCTTCTTATTTATAATCACATAGTATTCCATCATGTAAATGTACCACAGCTTTTTTATTCACTCATCTACTGATGGGTACTTGGGCTGTTTCCAGATCTTGGCTGTTATAAATAATGCTGCTCTGAACATACGGGTGCAAATATTCTTTCTGATTGGTGTTTCAGGCTTCTTTGGATATATATCCAGGCTTTATCTTCTTCAGAAAAAATGAAACTTCCTAAAATTTTAATCAAACAAATGGCAAGCATATATGGTTACATATTTTATAGTCCTGCATGAGAAAATGGGAAAAAATATCATAGAGGTTAATCCAGGAGCAGAGTTAGACATCATGGGTTTGAATCCTGGTGTTGTTGCTTAATAGGGGATTTTTGGAAAGTAACTTCTAAGATTCAGGGTGGTCATTGGCAAAATAGGAATAATATTGGTATATATTATTTTCAAAGAGGTTGTACAGCTAAAATGAATAATGTAGTGAATGACAGTTAACATAACACATAGATTATAAAGGCACTTAGTAAACTGTAGTTGTTTATATTCATCAAATTTTCTTTTAAATAACATTTTTCTTTGATTTTATTTTTCTGCGTTTGTCATGCTTTGTATTTATTAAATAATTAATAGAAATCTTAGAATAATTTTTAAAGAACATATACTTGGGAAACTAATTTGCTTAAAATTAAATCAATTCAACGTTTTGCTTCTCAGAGCACTCTATAGCTATTTATATTATTTATTTACTATTTATTTAATGAAATCAATATTTACTGGGTTCCTTCCAGATGTTAAATCACATGGTAAGGCACTGGAGCTACAGTGGTAAGAAAAAATCAGACATGGTCCCTGCCCTCATGAAGTTTATAGCCTTTGAGATGTTAATCATATGAACAAATGCAGAATTGAAACTGTGGCATGCTGGTTACAGAATTTGCTGTACTCAAATTAAGAATAAGATAGATATTCATGCTAGGAGTATTAATTGTCAATATGCCTGCAGTTTATGCCCTCCCTGTGGCCAGCCAACTTCCTGCAGTCCCTCCCCCCGTCCAGCAGGCCCCGGCCTGTAGTCGGCAGCCAGCAGCTGGCTGGAGGGCCCCCAGCCACAGCCAGAAGGCCCCAATCAGCCATGATCACTGGCCAGGCCTAAGGACCCACCTGTGCACGATTTTCGTGCACCAGGCCTCTGTGTAGGTTATAAGAGCAAAAGACTGAATGCCAAAAGTTCATCAAAGGGGGCTGTGTGCATTCTTAAACTGATGAGCCTAGTTATATAAATTCAGACTTTTTTAAAGATCAATGAATAATTCCACATCACTATAAATTGTGATGCTTTTGCTCTTCCTCCAGAAAACTAATAATGTTAATGCTTAAATTATAGTTTTGTATGTTATCTTTTTACATGTTATATTACTTAGTTTTTAATTTCTTTTTCTCTGCATTCTGGATAAGTTTCTCAATTTTACCCTCTATACCACTGACTTGATTTTCTGTAATGAAATAAAATTGGGATTACCTCCAATGTGGATTTTTATTATGCCACTTTTATGCTGCCAATCCTTTTCCATCGTAACCCAGTCAGTTTTATCCTTAAGGCTTCTTGCTTCTGCTTTCTGTAATTCATTTTCTCTTGAATTATTTTGAGGACAACAAGCTGCTACTTGCTTTAAAAAAAAGTACATAATATCTGTTTTTCTTGTGAAGGCTATTTTCAGAGTTATTTTTTCCCCTGTGACTATTAAGTATAATAGTAATAGTAAGCAAGTCATATATGTATTTTTATTGGACTTGACTGGGCAGAGTGGTTGCCCTCAGGGTAGGTGCCATGTCTCACAGCTCCTGTCACCATTTTCATGCACGGTAGGTGGTTTATCCTTTTATATCTCAGCCTGAAGCACCACCCTAAGCTTGATTTGCAATTCGTAAAGTCGTTCTGAAAATTGAGCTTCCATCATCTGGGGCTTCAATGCTAAGCTTCTCCTGTTCCAGTATTCACTTTCTTTTGGAATTCTTTGAATATAAAATGTGATATCCTTACTTCTTCCCCAGTAATACTCCTTGCTTTTTTCATTTTTATTCTTCTGAATGTAACATTTGAATCCACATAGTTCTACTTTAGTATCAGAGGGAGAGAAACCAATACATGTAGGAGATAGGGCTGATCATTATCACCCTATCTCCTGAATTTTTGTGCCTATTCTATTTTATTTGGGGGATTTATTTTGGTCTAGAATGTGGATTATTTTATATGTAGTATAAGAATATGTCATGTTATTAAGCAGAAATCTTACCCATATTTAAGTCATAGCCTTTTCTTTGGTTTACTTTGGGTTATTGGTAAATCTTCATAAGTACTTTAATTGCTGATTGGTAGAAAAAATATTACACATATCTTATCTGCCACCATTTTAACCCTGAAGCCTCAAAGCACTTTCTTTTTTTTTTTTTTTCTCTTTCCAATGGTGAATAATATTCAGGGATACTTTCTTCTTGTTCATAGAGAATAACTTTATTAGCTTTCCCTCTAATATAATAGTCTTTCCTTAGCCAGTTTGGTTCAGTGGATAGAGTGTTGACCTGCAGACTGAAGGGTTCTGATCAAGGACATTTATCTCAGTTTCAGGCTTGATCCCAGGCCCCAGTTGGGGTGCATGTGGGAGGCAACCAATCAATGTGTCTCTCTCATACATCAATGTTTCTCTCTATGTCTCTTACCCGCCCTTCCACTCTCTCTAAAAATCAATGGAAAAATATCCTTGGGTGAAAAATAATCCTTAGGTGAGGATTAACAGAAAACAAACAAACAAAAAAGTGTACCTGACTTTTCCTTGAGTCCACACACTGTCTAGCTGGGTACTGGTTAGATCTTCATTTGAAGATTATGTTAATGTGCATAGTCCCTTTCCGCTTTCAGAGTTTATCAGGCCTTTGTCCATTGTGACTTTGCTACACTTGAAATTGTCTGTTTTCAGTACCTGTTTCTATGACTCCCACCTGTTCCTATACTTGGGAAACTAATTTGCTTAAAATTAAATCAATTCAACGTTTTGCTTCTCAGAGCACTCTATAGCTATTTATATTATTTACTTACTATTTATTTAATGAAATCAATATTTCAGTGCAAGAAAAATTTCCATCTCTAGTTTACACTCCAAGTGTCATGTAAAAGGGAGCAGCTACTTCTCAGTTCCAACCGAACTTTTATATTTCAGCTTTCCTAATATACATATATGTACACACACACACAAACACAACACACACACACACACCCCAAAGGTATTTATAACATTTACGTTTGAAGTCATTCCTGGGTGTTCTTGAATGCTGTCTACTTTATCCTTTAAAACCCTTATCATATTAATAACATCTATTTAAAATTCCCTTCCTGATAATTTCAACATCCTTGCCCTGTCTGGTGGTGCTGATACTTGTTCAGTCTCTTCAAACTGTTTTTGTGCCTGTTAGTATGCCTGTATGTTTTGGTTGAAATGTGGACATGATGGATTAAGTAAAAGGAGCCCATGCCAATAGGCCTCTGGTGATGTGGTGGCAGGTGTGGAGGGAAGGGACTCTGACTTTTGGGGAGCCTGTGCTCCTGGACTGTGAATGTCGCCAGTCTTTCTCTGTTTCCCTCACCCTCTAGGAAAGCTAGAGGTGGCTGGTTTTTTGGATATTTCACTTTCCCCATCTGAAAGGCTATAGCCAACTAGAGTTTCGTATACCTCTTACCCTAGATAGGTTAGGCTCTGATAAAACCCTAGCAAATTGGGCTCTAGCAAAATAGGTTTTGCTGCATCAGAAAAACAGAATGGTTCCTTTTCCTTTCATCCTTCTGAAAGTATGAATTTTTTTCTGATATTTACTGTAAGTATCTGATAAAGCTCCTGGAGGTAAAATTCACAAAAGTATAGAGACCCCTATATGACTGGGTCCCCTTGGAATTTTTAACTCTAGTTTGTCCACATTGAGCCTCCAGAAATTTGTCAATTCAGTTTAGGCTGTTGCAGAGGTATAGGTCTAGTGTTTCCATCCATTGAGTTTTGGTTATCTGTATTCTACCTCTCTTTCATCTTGGAAGCAGCAGTTTGCTCTGGGACCTCACTTCTCTGATGGATCTAAGATGATATGTTGATTTTTTCTTTTCAGTTTGTTTAGCTTTTACTTGCCATTAGGATGGAGTGGCAGCTTCTAAGTTCCTTCCATAATGTACTAGAATTCAGAAGTCTCAAAATTGCATCTATTCTAATAAAAGGGTAATATACTAATTAGACTGGGACACCTTCTGGATGTCCTTTCGGCCAAAGTTATGGTGTCAGGGCCAAGGCAGAGGCAGTTAGGGAAGAGCAGGCCAGCGGTGGGGGGGCAGTTGGGGGCGAGCAGGCTGGCAGGGGGTGGCAGTTGGGGGCGAGCAGGCCAGCAGGCAGAGTGGTTAGGGAAGATCAGGCAGGCAGGCAGGTGAGTGGTTAGGAGCCAGCGGTCCCAGATTGTGAGGGAGATGTCCGACTGCCCCACAAGGATCAGGCCTAAACTGGCAGTTGGACATCCTCCGAGGGGTCCCAGATTGGAGAGGGTGCAGGCCAGGCTGAGGGACACCCCCCCCCTCGTGCACAGATTTCGTGCAGCAGGCCACTAGTTTTTAAATAAAATAATTAATGATCTCAATTAATTAAATAAAACATCGATATATATAAATGAAAAACTTTATATTTTCTTTCCTCATAGATGAATTTAATTAAGAAATATACTTTCTATGGTTAAAGGGATTAAGAAGTACAAATTACCAGTTATAATAATAGTCATGAGAATGTAAAGTACAGCATAGGGAATATAGTCAATAATATTGTAATAACTTTGGTGTCAGGTACTAAACTTATTGGAATGATCACTTCATGCAGTATATAGATGTCTAATTATGTTGTATACCTGAAACTAACATACTACTGTATATCAACTATAATTTTAAAAAGAAACCTATTCTGAAGGTGGCAGTGGGAGATGGGTGTGGAGAGATTAACTGGGGAATTTATATGCATGTATGTATATACGGACACAGAGGATAGATAGTGTGGTGAAGGCCTGGGAGGGGCGGGTGTGGGGTGAAGGGGTCAACAGGAAAAAACAACAACAAAGGGGACATCTTTAATACTTTCAACAATAAAGAGAAGTTAAAAAAAGAAATCTATTTTCTAAATTGTACTTTCCCCATTGAGTGTTCCAGATATATTTTCTTGCCAGAATTGTGAATAATTTTATTCTCCACCTGAACAAAACTTCTAAATCCTTTTGTGTTAGCCATTCCAATTGGAATCCTAAGGCCTCTCAACCAAAAATCCTAGAGTATCTTCATCCACCTAATTATGCACAATGTACAACTTTCACATTTATTCCTCATGTACTAGTAAACCTCAGATGAGGAGCACATGATGTAAACTTTCAAGTTGCTCCTATTCTGTAGGCCTTCATGCTGATCAACACATATCAAGTACAGTGATCAATAAGATAATGCTAGAATTGAAATAAAAAAGATTTAAATAAAGCTTGAATCAGCCAATATTCACCTCATTAGTTTTTACTGCAGGCATTGTTTTATGTACAGATTAAATAGTATTGGCTTATTTGTTAGAATCATCTTAGAGTGAATGAAAAGAACTTATCTCTCTCAATTTAATAAGTTGCCAATACTAATCTTGCTGTTCAGTTATCCTAAATCCCGGTTGATGAAGGTTTCTGGATTTTTTATTTCTGCATAAGATTTCAAAAATATTATTTATTTAGAATTATATTTGGGGGACAGAAAGTAATAATATTTAGTTTAACTTATTGTAGTTATTTTTATCTGTGTTCTTTTATTACTCTGACTTTTCGTATTGCTTTTCTGAAAAAAATAAATTTTGTTCTGCTATCATTAATATTTTGTGCATTGATTTACATTTCAACAAACATTTCTCCTACATAGTGATATATTTTCAAGAAATTTTCAGCATTTCTGACTGGTATCGGAATCAATCAAATTAATGAAATTGAGAGTTACAGAAGTCAAAGTTACTGAGTTCTTGTCACCTTTTTTCATCTGCAGCTGAAACTTACTGCAAAGATAACTATATATTTGTGTTTTGAACTCTCATGAAATTTTAACTTGTGTTTGAAGGTTAGAATTATGTTACTGCTTTACCAAATACAATGTGCTTGTGTTCTTATTCAGTGTCTTACCATTTAAATATGGCTCCACATCAATAATGAGATATTTATTTTTGAGACACCCTGTAAATGTTCCTTTGTAAGAAGTATAGAACACAGGAGCTTACCTATCATCAGAAGGTTATTCAGTCTTTTCTTTCATGTTTCAACTCTTAATAGCTAAGGAACAATAGAAACATACTCTTTGGTCTTAAACTTGTAATCTTTATTTACATTTATTACTCATGAGATAAAAGCATGATTAAATAGAAAACATTATTTAAGTTAAACTATTCCATAAAGTTAAATTAATATGTTAGTATTATATAAGTACAATATGAAAATAATATTTGTTCCCCTTCTTTTTATTATTAAAAATGGTCCTTTAGTGGTAAATACTAGTAGTCCCAACCATATTTGGTTGTTAAATAGATATAAAATGTTGACTTTTTTCTGGTTTTAATTTTGTTGTGCACTAATATCATTAAAAATGTTGTTTTAAAAGTAGCATGATTTTATTTATCCTTCATCTTTTTTCAAACCATGTTGTCTTTGTTATTGTGTTTAGATATCTGTAACTAATGAAACACTAAATCAAATAATCTACTAGTTAAAAGTAAGATTTGCAAAGATTCTACAAAGGTTCATGTTTTTCCTTCTTTAGGGAGTGCTTTTTTCCCCTTTCTTTTTATGGAAAAAATTTCAAGTTTAATTCCTATGAACTTTTGATTGATTACATAATAGAGGTGATACAGAAACATCTTTGTTAGATGAACCTAGATAGTAGGAAAGGGTTCTTGTAGAAAAAAGGCAGCACAAAATGATAGCAAGTGATCTCCATAGGGAGGAGGCACATAAAGGAATGACCTTTCCTATCTCAGGTTTCTTAATTTGTGGTGACATTCAGTGTAGAAATAGTACGTCCTGCAAAGCTTTGGAAATGCTACTTTTTGATCCGTCTTCCTCTACAATCATGGTAAGACAAATCTCATATGGAGATTTATTCTCAAATTTACGGTGTGACAAAAATAATTTCATGTTTCCCCCCCCCCATCAAAATAACAAAAGAACTTTATGAACTTATTTAATAGGTTTTATTTTTCAATATAGTCTTCCATATTTTCTACTTTATACCAAATATAGTGTTCAAATGAGTGACCCCTAACTGAAAACACTTTTTAATTTACTGAGTCTGGCCACTTCGAAATTGTAGGTTTTAAATCCCGATAATACCATGTAGCTTCAAGAAAATTTAAGTGATCCTGCAGCAATGTTTCTAATACATTAAGACAAGCTTTCAAGTGCTATTTAACCTGGATGAGAACTTTCTTGTGAATAAGTTTTCAAGACATATTAAATATATTTTTTTATTTCTTCAGAACCCATATTACTTCTATTTACCTAATTTGTATATTCAGTAACTTATTTTCCAGTTACTGTGGCTGTATAAGAAATTATCCCTAGTGCAATAGTGCAAATCATCCATGCATTCTGATCATGACTTCTGGGAGTCAGGAAATTAGACAGGGTATGGAAGAAGTAGCTTAGTTCTGCTTTACAGTGTCTGAGGCCTCAGCTGGAAGACTCCTAGTCTGAGTGTTAAATTCATCTGAATGTCTGTCTGCTCCCACATCTGCCAGTTCATCCTGTGTGTCAGCTGGGGCCTCTGGTGGGATAGGCATCAGATGGCCCTTTCATATCTAAGCATTCTATTCATAAGCCAAGTAGAATTTCGATGGAAAAAGGAGACGGGAAGGGGACATTCCTTTGTTACGGAATCCAACAATGTATCACATGGTTATTCTAGAAGCAATTTGGAGAAGCTGGTATTGAGTATGTAGTTTCTCTGAAAATAATAGTGGTTTTGTTATTAAGGCATATGCGGATGTATATTATGTGGGAAACTATCGATATCTGTCACTTTTGGTATTACCTAAGCCTCCCTTAAAATTCTCTTAAAGCTTTGAGCTTTATTTTTCTACACAATTTTTTCTCCTACAGATCTTCTAATTCAATGGCTGATTTTTAAGGCTAGAGATATATACTCTAGTAGTTGCAACCATATTTGAAATGAATTGTTTATCATTGTCTTCATTCATCTCATCTTCATGATAAATTTCAATGGAAAGTTATTGTCCCAGGCCCCTCTGTTTTATGGCTGCCCAATCACTAAAATGGAGTAAAAATGGAGCAAATTTGGTATCTGTTTCCTTAATTGCGTCTCATAATCAAGCAAAAATTTTTATTAGTTGATATATATTCATCTATAGAATTAGGTACATTTTGAAAATGGAAACTTTCCATAAATATCCATTCTAATTCATTTCTTATTAAATTATTTATTAAAAATGAACATGCTAATGTCTTTCTTTTTTTAATTTCTTTATTGATTAAGGTATCACATATTTGTCCTCATCCCCCCATTCCCATCCCAAACCCCTCCCCACACATGCCCCCACCCCCCTGTTGTCCGTGACCACTGGTTAGGCTTATATGCATGCATACAAGTCCTTTGGTTGATCTCAAATGTATTCAAATTAGCAGTTAACACTAACTCAAGGCACTAAGAAACACTACTTGAATGGGAAGTGATCTGATGGTCATAATAACTAGTTTGTTTTACCAGTTCACTCCCTGTTAAAACGTTCATCTTGTGCTTTGTTTTTAAATTTAATTGTTTATCTCTCTATTTCCTTAGAAGACAATATATAACTAGAAGTAGCACATTGGTTTTTAAAAAACCCTTAAATATTGAATATAGAAAGTAATAAACTAAACCCAGGTTTGTAAGTCACTCTTTAGCTTATGAATATTTTAATATCAAAACAATCTATTAATGAATATCTGACAAATGTCTTTGGTCTGAAATTATACCGAAGTTATATGGTAAAGATCATATCTGTGAATTTAGGGTTTTATTGCTTAAAAAATAACAAAGGCTTATCAAGTAACCACAATTTGCCAGATGCTGAGCTATATAGACCCTTGAGAGAGAGACAAATTAGTTTGTTTTTAAGCTTAACAGAAAACATAGGAAGAACACAGAGAATTATGGTGTATGTAATAAGTACTATTTTGATAAGTACTGTTTGTTATGGAAAACCTGTGATTTTTGCCAATTGAACACACTGGAACAAATTAAAATTTGTTATAGATAAACAAAGATTTGGCTTCTGTTTAATGTAAATGGCATCATATTAAATCATTTTTATTCCTTTTTAGAGAGTATTTTTGCATATCAAAGCTAGTAAATGCAAATTTTGGTAGGACTTGGTGGAGGATATAGAAGCTTTATAAGAGCTTAGTCAAAGTTGATGCTAGATTGAAGAACAGAGTGGGAAGCTAGAATGCCAAATGAGGAAATGTGCAGTTTATGTGAGTTTGGAATAAGAATGTGGCTTCTATATTCGAGCAAAGAGTATGAGAAGATAAAACAAATTAAAAAGCCTTTTCCTATATCCCATAATCTTAACTTTAATTCTAAGACTACTCTTAAAAAATGACTATTTCAAATCAGAACCTTCATTTTTTATTTAATCTTCCCCCGTAAATTTTCAAATCATATCACAACATGTCTTTCTTCTCTCTTCCTTTTTTAAATTTGAAACTCGAGTATTTTTTCTTAGATTGAAAATAAACTGTATAGTTTACTAATTTTTTTTGTTTTTTCTTTATTGATTAAGGTATTACATATGTGTCCTTATCCCCCCATTGACTCCCCCCCACTCATGCCCTCACCCCCCTGCTGTCTGTGTCCATTGGTTAGGCTTATATGCATTTACTATTAAAAATTCTTACTACATCAGGATGAAGACACATTTCTTCTGGAGTTGACATTTAGCTCAC
Source organism: Eptesicus fuscus (assembly GCF_027574615.1). Taxonomy (NCBI): domain Eukaryota; kingdom Metazoa; phylum Chordata; class Mammalia; order Chiroptera; family Vespertilionidae; genus Eptesicus; species Eptesicus fuscus. The sequence goes on along the minus strand of NC_072476.1, from coordinate 61,690,395 downwards.
AGCAACTTGGTTACTGCCTCCACTTAGGTACTAAGAAAGACATCCCAGAGCCCTAGCTTCTAGCAGTAACAAGGAGTTTCAATGAAAGGATCAGGTAAAAAGCTTGTGGGAGGAGAAATTCATTATTCTCTTTGAAAAATTCTATTAATAGAAAGAATTATATTTATTAAAAAACCATCTAGGATCTTGTTCAGAAACATTCAAGAATTATAAATAATGATATATTCTGAACTCATGTAATGAGATGAGTTTCAGAACTTATAAATGCCCAATTTTTTTATATCAGAACAGTGCAAATTAAGACTTAATTTCAAAGGCAAAATCTATTTCCTAATTGCAAAGGAAGAACTGTATAAGAGAGAATAAGTTTATAATTTTCAATATGTATTTATTTAGAAAAACAACACCTGGCTTTCAAGATCTTATATGTGACACACCTTAATATGTACTCAATTCAAAATTCTAAAGAAGTAATATCTTTCTTTCATGTGACTTCTTAATGGCAAAAAAATTAGATTGCAGGCATTTGTATAAAAGGAAGCAAAATTTTAATAAAATGAATCTCAAGGTTCATTTCTAATCAACCTTTATCACCTATTATTCACCCTATCAAAAATGGAAAAGGCAAGCTTGACAGGCATGTCATGATGAATACCTCAAAAAGATACATGTCAACGGTTAAATAAAAAATATCATGGAAATGCTAAATTACAAAAAGTGCATCTTTAGTCTTTCCTTTACACAGAGATTGTAGGAAATGAAAGATAATGAGCAATTTCCTGAAACTTTGAGCAGCAATCCAGTGATGAGTTATTAGGGCTGTTTCTTCTCGTTTAACAATCTACTTGCTGGACTAGGAAGAGCTGATATGCACAGGATTAATTTATAAAGAGATAACAAAAACTTTGAAAATTATGTAATAACAAATGAATGATTATATAACATTTAACATTTTTGTAGTTATCCAGAGTTTTGTCTTTTCCCCTTTTTACAAACATGGCTTCTTTGTCTCATAATGTCATTACACATTTAAGACCATAAAATGTCTCCTTAGTTTCTTTAAATAAAAATTAGAATTACATTATTTGATTATAAGTTCTTAATAAACATTTTCTTTTGACAGCAAGTATGACATAATTGAGGGTACATATAGATTAGGTTTAGGGATCTTAGGGGGTAGGTTAGGAATAAAAAGTAGAAATGTATGCAGAAATTTTCCATTAAAGGATATTGTTTGCTAGTGTTCTAAATGAGGTCAAGAATGACACCCAGGGAATTTATACTACTCTGTGAAATGTTAAATTTAGTGAAGTTACTTCCTAATTGTCTTTTCTCTAAGAATCCTCCTGATACCTTATTGTTTAAAGGGTCTGATCATCAGTAGAGTGACCTGTAATAACCTTACCGTATAAAGGTCCTACAATGGATGTGAACTTAATTGTTATAAATAGTACTTCAGTTAGATGATTGAATATGACCAAGAATTGATATCTTGGTCTGTCATGCTAGAAAATGTAATATAGAAATGATCTTAATCTTAGACCAAAATATTAATTTATAATTAATTTTAATTCATATTTTCTGGTAATTTTGCTAAAATAATTATATTTTACTAGGGACCCAGTGCACAAATTCATGCACCTTGAAAGGAACTGGGGGATGCTAGGCTGCAGTGGGCACAGGGAGAAGCCTTGAGGGGTGATGGGGGCAGGCAGCTGCCACTTGTACCGGCTGACAGCACTGAGGGATCGGGGCTGGCGCCGGGTGCCGGCAGTGGGTGCGAGCAGCAGCTCCAGCGCTGGCAGTGGGTGCGAGCAGGGCTGGTGCCAGCAGGAGCTGTGACCACCGGGCAGGACTATGGTGCGCAGGAGCAAAGAATTTTCAATAACCATAGGCTAACCCCAATGACAGCAACTTGCACCCCGCCTTGGTCTGGCACCCCCGCTCACCTGCTCCACCATCCTGCCAGGGCCGACACCCGCCATGTTCTGCACTCTGCCGCCTGCTGACAATGCCCGCCATGTTCTGCGTGCGCCCCCTGGTGGTCAGTGCATGTCATAGTGACCAGCTGTTCAATTGTCCTTTGTTCCATTGGTCTGTCTATTTGCATATTAGGGTTTTACATATATAGATAGATGTTTTAATATCTTAATATGCTTAAAACAGGTTATCATTAATTCAGAAACCTTAAAAAGCATGTGGAGGTTGAGAATAATAAATATACCTTAAAAATGTTGTGATTTAAAGTAATAAACATACTGATCTCTAAATTCATTCAATATGAGTGATTCTTAGATCCTTTTAAAATTAAAAGTATAATATTTTTTAAAGTTCAAAATAAAATGCTTCTACTTTTAAAATGTTTTATAGGAAAAATGAGATTAGAAAAGTTATGCCAATTCTTTAGAATTTTTCAAATTTGTAGGATAATGTTTCAGAAATAAAGATGGGAATGATGATGTAGGGTGTGTGGTGAAACTACAACTACTCACGACATGTCACCTAAGAAATCATCACAACAGGGTACTGCCACTTTGCCCTTTTGGTCAGCCGTGTTTAGCCTTAGTTTCAGAGAATGAATGTGGCCTGTGCCGTGTCTGACAATACCGTACTTGCTGTTCAGGCTGCATCAATGACATTTCTTATCAAAAGGTTGCTCCCTGGACAAGCATGCCCATAGCAGACTGACCTAGCAGAGAAACTTTCAGGAACTCTGCCAAACAGGGTAAATAGTAATTCATGAAGCCATTCAATTGAAAATCAAGTTGTATAAAAATAGTTGAATATAAAAATGTTTGTTTTGTAAAAGCTCAATTCATAATTAGTTTCCAGGAGATCTGAGATTCAGAATCAAGTAATTCCCATGTCTTTAATAAAAAACTTCATTAAAGTTTATCTTCAAATTTATGCAATTATTATAAATTTTGACAAACCAAGAACATTTAAAAGAAAGTTGAAATTGTAGGCAGTTTAAAGAATATCTAACTTTTAAAAAAATTTTATGGAATATGAGCACTGTGGGTAGGGGAAGGCAATAAATGAAAAGGCTCTTCAGTTTTCTCATAATAGGTACAAAATCAAGATTTTATAAGAATATTGAAATCTCATGCCAAAGATGTTTCTGAGTATGAAAGGAATGCTTTAGATACCCATAGCAAATAAGACATTATTTTTACATATTTACAGATTTTATAAATGTGTATCTCTATAATTATTTCTTTCTAGACCTGTCCATATTTTGAATACTAGGCAATGAGGAAAATTATTTCAAATTAAAAAAATATATATCTAATTTATGTTTAAAGTACAGATAAATGGCTAGAATCTCTAGAAGTTGTTACATTGGGGGATTAATAAAAGTTGTCATTAAAACTTTTGAAGTAAAATGTAAGCCTTAGAGTTAAGATGTAAAAATAGAAAAAAATACTATTTCAGTACTTTACAGAATAATTATAGTGTCATTTTAGAAAAAGGATAGTTGAGGTGCAACTTCACTATAGTTTCACTTAAAATCAATATTAAGAAATGTACTATCTTTGCTATGGATCAAAGCAAAAGCAGTAATCATTGTATTGAGAAATTTTGACCTTTAAAAACATTTTGTGACAAATTTTGAGAATGGAGCAAGGCTGTTATAGTAGGCAAGAACTTTGCCTCTGTCTTGATAAAATTTTATAGTCGGCATGGCTGAGCCTGGATTCTTATCATTTATTTCTACTAAAATGAAATAGATCTTCATTTAGCAACTTAAAAGAAAGATTTTTTAGAGAGGTTCATGAGTCATAATTGTGATTAAATATTAAAACATGGAATTCAGAGTACAGAGAATAAATATCTCACATGATACAAGATGGGCTTGATAACTTTATTATTTTTACCACCTAAGATAATTTTTTAAATTTTATTTACCAACTTTATTAAAGTATAATCCTAATATATAAAAACCTGGGTCTGTCACGACCAGAGGCTCGACCAACCAGAAGTCAGTCCTGCAGTCAGCACTGGGTTGCCGTGGCAACCCAGCACTGACTGCTGTGACTGCAGGTGCGGTGACCCAGCACTGACTGTGGAGGGGGCTGCAAATCTGGCCCAGAGAGAGGCCTGAAGAGAGAAGCAGGGTCCGATCCGTAGCCTGTGTGACAGCTGTTGATCAGCACTTGCCTCTCTCTTTCTCTCTGGGCCAGGCCAGCAGCCACACCTCCATTTCTCTCCAGGCCTCCACCTGGGCTGCTGATAAGCCTGCCTTTCTGATCAGGCCCCATTGATAGGCCCAGAGATGCTGACTGGCATAGAAACTGACCAATCAGAACCAAATCTAGGTGAAGAGTGAGGAGCCAATGGCTGCCGAGGAGGCAGAGCTTTTGACGCTGATTGGCATAGAAGCCTACCAATTAGAACCAAATTGGCCAGTAGAGGAGGGCAGTTGAGGGCAAGATCAGGCAGTAGGGGAGGGCAGTTGGGGGCGAGATCAGGCCGGCAGGGGAGGGCAGTTAGCGGCAATCAGGCAGGCAGAGGCAGTTGGGAGTGATCAGGCTTGAAGGCAGAGAGGTTAGGGGCAATCATGCAGGCAGGCAGGTGAGTGGTTAGGAGCCAGCAGTACCAGATTGTGAGAGGGATGCCCATAGGGATTGGGCCTAAACCGGCAGTTGGACATCCCCCAAGCTGTCCCGGATTGGAGAGGGTGCAGGCTGGGCTGAGGGAACCCCCCACTTCATGAACTAATTTCATGCACTGGACCACTAGTTGACAAAAAAAATTGTATATGTTTAAATTGTACAAACTGATGATTTCATATATGTAAACATTGTGAAATAATTGCCACAATAAAAGCTTCTCACATCTGAGGGGATAAACATTCAGATACATGAAACTCATAGGACCCCATATAGATTCAACCAAAAGAGGACTTCACTGAGAAACATGATAATAAAACTGTCAAAAATCAAAGATAAAGAGAAGATTTTGAAAGCATCTAGAGAAAAAAAAAAAAACTTTCATGGAACCCTATAAGACTATCAGCCAATTTCTCAACAGAAACCATGCAGGCCAGGAAAGAATGGGATCAGATATTTAAAGTGCTAAAAGGAAAAATGCCAACAAAGCTGTCCTTCACCAATGAAGGAGAGCTAAAGATTTTCCTGGACAATTAAAAGCTGAAGGAGTTCATCACCATTAGACCTGCTTTCTAAGAAATGTTTAAGGGAGGTTTTCAATATGAAAGAAATGAATCTAGTAAGTTACATGGAAACATACAAAACTATAAAACACACTGGCTGAAAACAACCACAATCGATATATAGTTAAATTTAGAATAATACTGTGATAATGGTACGTTAATCATTTTAATATGAAGTTAAAGACAAAAACATTAAAAATAACTATAGCTACAATAATTTATTAATGTATACACAATATAAAAAAGAAAAGTATAACACTAAAACACCACATGTGGGAGAGGGAGTAAAAGGGGAGAGTTCTTATATGATTGAATATCAGCTTAAAATAGACTATTATAACTGTAAGATGTTCTATACAAGCCTCAAGATAAACACATAGCAGATATACAAAAGGTAAAACTTAACATTTAATTTCAGGCCTTGGTTTCTCTAATTCTGAAATTTTGACCCAGATAAACTAAGGGTATACTTGAAAACCATAGTAAAAATATGTCTGTGTATATATGTATACAAATGGTGACACTCATAGAAGCTCATATGAGTGAATGAATGATTGAACAGATAAATTAATAAAAGTTAAACATTTTCTTTACGTAATGTGGGTGTCAAATAGGAATATTTAATCTCTCATGTCAAGTCACATAAACTACAGGAGTTTCAAATACTAGTTTATTGCTTGTTCACATATATTTAAATATTTTTAATCTAAATATATTAGCATTTTTCTAACCTGATGGCAGAATGGTGCAGAATTTTAGAATAACCATTTTTAAAAACCACTTGTGATATCTGGGGGGGATCTTTACTTTAAAATCTAGTAATCAAAGTTCAGTACCTTTCCCTGGGGCTGGAATAGAGCCTATATCTAATTATTTTCTGGGCATGTATTTTGCCTTGGGATTATTGCAAAATAATGCTGGGCCTCTAGCCAGGCATTAAAGGTTGATCCAATTCACCCTAATATACCATTGTTTTGGTAGTGGTTCCAGGTACAAATTAAAATAATTAAACAAAACAAAAGGAAAAACCTGACAGTGTCTGTTTTATTGTGAATCTCATGCAACCTGAAATTTAATTATGTTACTATGTGGGTTTGTAATGTAGATTAATAGTTTTATTGTACCCTTGTGATTAGTTTCTGTTTGTTCTAATTTCTTTGTCGCGCCTTCCTGACCTTGAGGTGAAAAAACACAGAAGATGTATTCCTTCAATTTAATGCCAGTTTGAGGTGTTTCTCCTGCATCATCAGATCAATGGAAAGTAAATAGCCTACACTTCTTGTTTCACAGTGCGGTATTGATCTTTCTTCAGCTTTTGCTTCCCTTTTCCCTGCGTCTTGTGTCTTTCAACCCCTGGGACTGAAGTGATTGCCATAGATTGGACAAGCTAACAAGCGCATGATAAGGAACCGGGGTTTTGTGGCATACTCACACACACACGCTTGGTGTATAAAGCCTGCTTCCACCTTGAAAGAAGGGTGCCATTTTGTGTGCGTGGCACAAGCCACTAAGAGAAAGAACTAGAAGGAAAAAACGAGGAAGGAAGATTTTTTTTTGGCTACCCCAAATCTTTGCAGATAGTGCTAAATCAAGTGATGAAACTCCTTTGAAAAGTAAAAGACAAGTTAGCCTGCGGGGAAAATGCCATGTGCTTTTAGCTTTAGCAAATGACTGGATGTTGGCAGCCTGTGGGTAAGTCTTTACGATCCTTCAGCGGCTCTGCTTTCTCAAGAATATGTGTTGTTATGCTTTTTGTCTTGTTTGTTTTGGCTTTGGTTTTGATGTTTTTTACTTAAGGCTAATTGCTAGTTGTAGGGATTGAGATATAGTTATTATAATTTGGATTTCATATCCAACGCCTAGAAATATACATTTAAGCCATGTATTTTACTTCACAAGCAGAATTAGAAGGTAAATCTGTTTTTAATAATCTGACTTATGTGTGGGGTTTTCTTTTGAGGTGAAAAGAAGTGTTTTTTTTTAAAGATGTGAACTGATCTGTTTTTAAAATGTCAAGTAATAGAAGGAGACAGAATAACTTTTTATAGCTTAGAAATACTTTATTTACTCTCTGCCTGTCTTTAACATGCTCACTGTAGAAATGAAAATCCTTCAAGTCTTATTTTTGAGTCCTCCATATCCATAGATTTCTCTAACATTGAAAAATAGATAAATGAATAATTGATATTCTATCACATACTATTGTCTCCTGACAGAAGGATATTCATGTTGTGCAGCTCAAGTTTTCTGACATGACTTTAGGATGGTAGGCATCCAATTTCTTGACTCTTATTAGTCCTCCATACCATTGTTAGTCAGCTCTGTAAACTAATGTATATATACGTAAGAAGTTTGCCCTTCAATTTTTTTTAGGCTCTCCTTCTTGAATTTATTTTGAGAATCTACCATCAGGGTATTATTCTGGACTTCACTAATGAAAGGAAGGTCATGTGAAAGAAGAAATAAATAATGCTTTTGCTTTTCATGGGGCAACTTTTACCTCAAGTATTGTGATGGTATGAGGGCATGTGTACGATGTTTAATTTATTACTAATTTAAGAAAGAATATTCACAACGTGCAGGTTCCTGATTCTGATATGCAAATTCCTGTAGAGAGATACATGAACTTTCTATGGACTCCATGGGCACCACTGTAATGCAACTTATCAGCACATTGGTTTCAACATGACACGTTTATCATAAGCCTTTTGTTGTCTGAGTAGAATACAGTGTCGATGGAACAAATTAAGTATATAGTTGGAGCTTTTGTATCTTTCTCAGGTTTTATGGCATTTATACTTCTTAGAGTTGGGTGATTGTTCTAACTCAAGCCATTATGTGATCCTGAGGGTAAACCAAGTGCTGATTTGAAAGCTATTAATTTTCTATTATAGTGTGCTAAAGATGTTCTATGGTGTGGCACTAGCCTACATTATTAAGTCAATGACCAATTGCAGAGTTGCTCTGTGGTGGTTGGAGCTTAACTCAACCCTCTGGGATCTCATTTATTATTTGCAGATATTGATTTTGGAAAAAGGGAAGCTAAGATATGTGAATGTAAGACTGACTTAGACCAGGCCTAGAGCAGTTAACTCTTAATGGTCTGCATATTACATGTGTTACATGTAACTCTATTACATATTTGTGGTTTTAGCCAAGATAAATTATGCTGCTTACAGTAAATATTATCAGTATCTATTAGTGTATAAACATTGAGTCCCCAAATGATCTTACTGTATGTTCAAAGAATCTAAACATAGCTCTTATCATTATAATTTTCTGATGTCATATAGATGCAAATAAGAGAAGATTATTTACTTACATCATAAAAATATGTTAAAAACAAATCCCCAAGTGTGTCTGGGATATGATCTCTAGTTAGTGTGTGCATGTATGTGTCTGTGTGTGTAGGGGGAATCAGTGATAATTTTTCTTAAACATTATAGTTTGGACAGTTCTCAGGGAGTGACCTCAAGCACCCTCAGAGACTGTAAATAAACAAAGAAGCATAAAAAATGTGTGGGATTTTCACCAGAAGGAATCTAAAGTTCAAAGTGAAGCTAGGGCTTATGTGGCAATCCAGCATGAATGATCTCTTAACTGAAGGTACCCAAGAGACTAATATGACATTGGTGCTCCTATAGGCTGACGAATTTGCAAAGATACACTCTTATGAACTACACAACTATCACCCTCCTATGTCGGGAGGTTACAGCTAAGGCTTACATTGCACACATTTCCTCAAAATATTAATTTTCTCCTTCAAATGTCTTCATTATTTTTATGGAATTGAAAATGAAATTTCCAGATAACCAAAGTCATTGGAAACATTTATAAAATTATTTAGTTTCATTTATTTAAGATAAATGCCTTTTCTAATGAAATTTTTTATCTGTCACTTTTATTTAATAATGGACATAAAAGAGCAAAATATATTGTATTAAAATTTGAAATCAACTAACTTCCCAAATAATGAAAAGGGATTACGTTGTTGACAATATGTGTGTTCGTACAAACCACCTGAAAATATTAGATTACCCAATAGGATATATTTAACAAAGTACTTGTGAGCCTTACATGTTCAAGGATTACTCCGTGCCCTGAAAAGGATACGTGACATTTGCATTGCTCCCTCTTTAGCATATCTGTTCAGAATTCACCAGTGCTGTTTTTAATCTGCAACTAATACAAATGAGCACATAACTAAATTCATTTATTCATTTTTATTAAATATATTCTATCAAGTGTTCAATGTACTAGATAATAAAATATATTTTAAAAACTCAAAAGGCTTACAATAATAATTCAAAATACATTAAAGTAAAGCAGCAAGATCAAGTATTTGGTTTAAAAGAAAAGTTTAAATAGTGTAATACAAACCCAGAGTTTATGAAGTATAACTTATGATAGGAACAAAAATAATGCACTGTATTGTGAGAGTACACTAAAATGTAAAATATAATATTTTTCTGTATAGGTTTCATGATTAAAATTGCCTTTTAGTTAGTAATATATGGAAAGATATCTAGCAGAATTGCTTGATGAATGTGATTATTTATTAAGCCAACATTTATTTAGTATCAAGTATTTAATAACTGCTAGAGAGGTAAAGAAAACAAGTACATATTCAGTCCACACAAGAAAACAGGTAAGAGAGGAAGGCACACCTCACCCTTTGGAGCAACCATTCACTAATGACTTTTTAGTCAAATGTTGAAGAGAAAGTTGTGAATTTTTCAGTATATTTTTTTAACCATTAAATCATAAGGAATTGATTTTCAATTTCAAATAATGAAAAATTCATATGATAATATTGTTAGCTTATAGGTTTAGTATCATAAATGTAATATTTTAAACATATAACCTGAAGGCTTTTATTATTACAAATATTGAACAGACTGGGGCCATTTTAAAGGTCAAGCAGAGACACTCACAAATTAATGACATTGAATTTGGCTTAAATCATCAAATATCTAGTCGTAAAACTAGATACTAAACACCAAACATATTAAAAATAGACATAGCTGCTTAAATGGTGTGATGGATATTGAGGAGACATCTCTTAGGGAAGTTTTATGTATGGTAGAGACCCAAAATCAAAGCTTATGAACTCAAGATTAAATGCTTCTGACTGATAAAGTCAAAAATGTACATTTTCAATGATATATTTGTGACCTGACACTATTATTTTTCTGAAGTACTTCAACATCTTATTTCATGTAATTAACTGAGCATTTTTTATCTAAAAATATAATTGAACTTGTGTCAGTATTTTTAATGAGTACTCTTTCCTATTTACTCATCAGTAAATGGAAGTAACAATTAACTGACAACATTATAAATGGTTTTACATGATTAAATGTAAGATCATAGTTCAGGTAAATATATCGATGCCATCCCTGTAAATAAAATCGAGGCAAGATAGCCCATCATGATACTAATGACTGTTTCCTAGTTTCCTCATGACTAAGAGGTTATGGAGATTTGAGTTTTTTTCTTCTTTTTTTCCTTCCTTTTCTTACATGATTATTGTTATGTTTATTGCACATTACAGGCCAACATACGAATAGCAAAAAATAATTCTAGATGTGCTGTTATTTTAGTTAATTTAGAAGATGCATTTCTCTGACATAATACTTTGTTCATATGTACATCAACTTGAAGTGTGAACTCTTCCTTTTCAGTGGCTTTTGAAATAGTACCATAAATTCATCCCCAATACAAAGAGCTGCAGCAGTGAGATTTGAGGCAGCCCATCATGCAAAAAGTAAGGCATTACTCAAAAGAGGCAGTTTTAGAAAAAGGTCATTGTTAGGCTCAGATGAGGAGGCAATGAACAGCAGCTTCTCTATCACTGTCCATTCATCTAATGGAACAACTTTATTTCCAAATTTAAGAGTTCAGAGGTGCTTTTGACCTTTGGTCAGATCAGATGCTGATACTGAAAATGGCCCTTACTGCTTTATTGTAATTTACCTACTTGTGTGTCTAGGCCCCTGCAGCTGCAGTTACCACCAAAATGTATTTGACCCAGGCTTTTAGCCTAGTATTGATGTATTTTAAGAAAGTTATTTAAATTCTCTCTCTGATTGCAATGTAATTTTCTCCCCCTTGACTCTCAGCTATGTCAATTCATAGTCTTTTTTATTGTACATTCCAAAAATCAAAATTGTATGAAGACTGAAACTATCATATATTCCGGATCTCTAATTGGACTTTCAGTGCTACTTGGCCATGCTTTTGCTTAACTTTTCACGACTCTTTCAAATTTCCCAGTGACTGTGTTAACCGTGTTCCACACTTGCCAAATTTAAAACCCCACTTCCTCATGCTCTCTGGTGGACTTCTAGGCCAATTCATATTTAGTTAATCTGGTTCTTCTCTCTCTCACAGGAATGATTTAACTCCTCCACCTCCTTTCTGTTACATGGGGAGGGCCCGACGGTTTTGAGTAGAAATGGATTCTGAGTTACTCAGTGGAGAATATCCAGTATTCTACTCCCCTGCCTTTTTTGGCCAGGAGACCTTATGATCCAAATCATGAAGCTACAATGTAGTATACATTTCATTAGCCTGCATTGTCATGGAAGAAGCATGGAAGCTAGTTGTCATTGCGTGTCCGCAGATCACCTTTTCATGAACAAGGAAGGAAACTTCGTAGTTGTAAGCTACTTAGATGTTGGAGATGTTTGTTTTATATCATAGCCAAAGGTATCCTAATAATACACCTTTACATTTAGATATGATCTTGTTTTCCATAATCCTGATAAAGTTGAGATAATACAACACATTTTCTTTTACCATAATGTAATTGTATTTAAGTACTTCAAAATATTTCTGTATCTTTCTTTGCATCAGTGTCAAAGGAAGAATTGTATAGTGTCAACCTTTTCATTATAATCCTGTACCGTGATCATCAGTTTCTTCTGAGACATGTTTTATTAAGTAAACATCTTCAGTGTAATTTTAAAAAATAAAATATGGTCACCTTTTCTTCATCTCAATGAAACTTTAAAATTTATATTGCAGCCTGGCCAGAGTGGCTCAGTGGTTGAGCTCATCCTGTGTACTAACGGGTTGCTGGTTCAAATCTCAGTCAGGGCACATATCTGGGTTATGGGTTTGATCCCAGGTTGAGGTGTGTGCAGGATGCAATTGACTGATACATGTTTCTCACATTAATGTCTGTCTTTCTTTCTTTTCTTTCTTTCTTTCCTTTCTTTCTTTCTTTCTTTCTTTCTTTCTTTCTTTCTTTCTTTCTTTCTTTCTTTCTTTCTTTCTTCCTTCCTTCCTTCCTTCCTTCCTTCCTTCCTTCCTTCCTTCCTTCCTTCCTTTTTCTTTTCTTTTCTTTTCTTTTCTTTTCTTTTCTTTTCTTTTCTTTTCTTTTCTTTTCTTTTCTTTTCTTTTCTTTTCTTTTCTTTTTTCTTTCTTTTCTTTTCTTTTCTTCCTTCTCTCTCTCTCTCTCTCTCTCTCTCTCTCTCTTCCTTAGCCTTTCCCTTTCCTTCCTTCCTTCCTTCCTTCCTTCCTTCCTTCCTTCCTTCCTTCCTTCCTTCCCTCCTTCCCTCCTCCCTTCCTCCCTTCCTCCCTTCCTCCCTTCTATTCTCTTGCCCCCTTTTCTCTCTCTAAGCATGTCCGTGAGTGAGGATTAAAAAAATAAAAAATAAATGAATAAATTGATATTGCATAGCATATGTAAGCTATATGACATATAAATAAAATTATAGAATCCACAAACTTCTTAAAGGTTAAACAGCTGATATCTAATGGAGCCAGAATTGAGACCATGTGTTCCTGAGCAGAGACCCATGACTCTATCCTCTCTATCTTCTGAAATACCTTATACAATAAGTACTTATCCTACTTATCATTTGACCTCTTTGGATTTAGTTTATTGCATATATATATTAATATAATATATAATTTGCTTATTTTGTTTTATTTTTCTGTTATATACATATGCCTAATTTCCAAATGGATTCTTATTTTCCTGAAGAGGACCTAACATATCCTCACTTTTTCATTTATTTTATGTATATCTGTTGCTGCTGCTGCTGCTGCTGAGTTTTTTGAGTGGATACATATTATTTGAATCTCCTGGTGAGAAAATATCATTTATGTTAAATAATATTTATGAAACACTGCATCTCTTGGAATATCAGATATAAAATCAAACTGACATATCATCAATATCATTTGCTACATTATAATAACATTTTCTTAATTCAGTGCAAAGCATAACATTGTGAATTTAAAATAAACAAGCAAAATAGAAATAGACTCATAGATACAGAGAACAGACTGACAGCTATCAGAGGGGAGGGAGATTGGGGGCTGAGTGAAAAAAGTGAAGGGATTAAGTAAAAAAAAAAACACAACACAGAAAACACCAAAAAATAAAAAATAAAACTCATAGACACAAACAACAGTATGCTGATTCGCAGAGGGAAAGGGGATGGGGGAAGGTAGAGAGGGGAAAGGGAGAATAATTGGTGATGCAAGGAGACTTGACTTGTGGTGGTGAACACAGGGTACAATATACAGATGATGTATTATAGAATTATACACCTGAAACCTATATAATTTTAACAAACTAGAGGCCCAGTGCACAAAATTCGTGCGGGGTAAGGGTCCCTCAGCTCAGCCTGCACTATCTCCAATCTGGGACCCCTTGGGGGATGTCCAACTGCCTCTCGCAATCCAGGACCGCTGCCTCCTAACCACTCACCTGCCTTCCTGCCTGATCACCCCTAACCATCTCTGCCTGCCTGATCACCCCTAACTGCTCCCCTACTGGCCTGATCATCCCTAACTGCTCTCCTGCTGGCCTGATCGCCCCTAACCACCTCTGCCTTGCCCTGCACCTGGGACCCAGTATTCCTTCCTCTGGCTGATCACAGGCACCCAGGACCCGGGCTTCCCTTTCTCTGGCCGGCACTCAGGACCCGGGCCAGCTTCGCCTGGGCTGGCTGCAGCTGCAGGGGACCATGGGCGGGCGGCTTTGCCTGGGCCGCAGCTGCAGGTGCTGGGGACCACGGGGTGGATGGCTTGTCCCTCTCCCGGGCCATAGGTGTAGCCACTGGCACCCAGGACCATGGGGCGGGCAGCTTGTCCCTCTCCCGGGCTGCAAGTTGACTGGTCCCCATTCCTTTCTCGTGAGCTCATTTGTGCCTGGCTGGTCCCCATTCCTCTCCCCAGTGTTAAGTGTCTGAGCCATGACAGCATGAGGGCGGGATGACCATTTGCATATTAGCTCTTCATTATATAGGATGTCACCCCAGTAAATTCAATAAAGAAAAAAACAAACAGGTTTTGTCATGAACCTAGAGAAGTAGCTCTTGACATTTTATTCTTCTAATCTCTTCTCTGGTATAAAATAGATGTAACAGTATTTCTTTTTCTTTTAGAATTTTGTCTCTTCAGAGATATATTAGTTATAAAATGTTGCATGAGAAGATGCAGTTTTATCTGTAATTATTTCTTTAAATGGTGCTGTTTAGGTAGTAGTAGAACAATGAATGTAAAAATATTTTTAAAAAATGCATGGTAAAGTTATAGCTGCCTGAAATGATGGCATCAAATGAAGTTGAAAACAGAAGCCTAATTACATGAATTTATTTATTTCCCGTACTTTGATGAGTATTTATTAGTAGATTCTCAAAGTAGGATTTTATATAATACATTGGTTGGCAAAATATTTTGATTCAGAGGACCATCTGTCAATATTGCATATGGTAGTGCTACTATATTTCTACGTTCACTGCCTTAAGTTGGTTGCCTTAGCCTGGAGTTTAAAGCTTTTAACTCTTATATTCAAAGAATAATGTTTCTGATCATTTTAAATGCAAAGTGCTTCTGTAGCAAGTCATGATACAATGTCTCAGGAGACGGATGAAGCTGCCAAACTCTTCTTTTAAGCTGAATTGATGCTTGCAAAAGACTGACATCCGTGAAGACTAAAGTGCTTCAGTTACAGAAAGTAACTAGCAGTTGGGAGAGGCAGTCAGTGACTTTTACTATTCTGCAACAGGAATGCATAACAAAAGGTTTGCCAATGTCTTGTTCCCTTTGATTCTCTATCTCTTGGCTAAAACTCCTATCCATAACACTAGAATGTAGTTGCTTTAGACCCGTGGTCGGCAAACTGCGGCTCGTGAGCCACATGCGGCTCTTTGGCCCCTTGAGTGTGGCTCTTCCACAAAATACCACGGCCTGGGCGAGTCTATTTTGAAGAAGTGGCATTAGAAGTTTAAGTTTAAAAAATTTGGCTCTCAAAAGAAATTTCAATCGTTGCACTGTTGATATTTGGCTCTGTTGACTAATGAGTTTGCCGACCACTGCTTTAGACTGAAAGTTTATTGGCTCACAAATTCCCAAATTTCTACCATACCTCCTTTCCCTCATATACTCTGGTTGTGGAAGTCTAAAAAAAGATATTGGTCATTAAGGTCAAGAGGTCATTCCTGGAGTAGCATTGCTTTAGGAGGAGTGAAGGGAAGCCTGAGGGCATGGCTCCAAAGCCAGACAGACCCTGTAATTGCATCTGTGCTTTGCTCCTTACAAGGGATCTTGAACAAGTGGCCTAACTGCTTTGAAACTTAATTTGCCCACCAGTAAAATGGAAATATTAATAGGACCTATCTTACAGGCATGGTATGTGGGTAGGATAAATAAGTGAATATAAAGTCTTAAAATTCTTAATATAGTGTCTGGCACATGGTAAACCTTCAGTTTTTGCTTCATCATTATAATGGTACTGGTGCCATCATTAGCACTCTTTATCAGCCAGTGTTGATTGGCTTCAGGAAGACTATCTGGTACTGCTTATTATTATACCTTAAAATTCTAATTTTTAAACATAGTGTTGAAGATGCTTAGAAACATTTATTTCTAGATAGTGTAGTCTCTCTTTAGAGGCTGGGTCAGCCAAATTATAATCAGGATATTCTTTAGTAGACTGGTTTGTTTCGTAGAACAAGGGTTTGTTTGATGCTAGGCTATGTCATTCTGAGCCACCCCATCTTTTTAGAGGTAGGTTCACATCTGCTGTCAGGATATCCTCTCTCTGGACCATGTTTATGAGGGTGCTAACAGAATGGGTCTTTATCCTATCTATGTCAAACTCCTCTTTTGTTGTTTTCTTCTTTTATATTAGGAACTTCATAAAAAAAAAAAATATTGTCTGCCTAGCAATGTAGGAATTATATGTCCCAAATAGCAAGAAGCATTCCCAAAGATAGTCTGAATAGTAGTAGTGCTGTACTGAGTCTTGCATATACAGCTAGATTTGGAGGAGAAGTGCAAAAAGAGAAATGATTTGTATTACCTTGTATTTCAGATAATGTGTGTTACCTAATTTTACTAATGGTCTTAATAATACTATATAATAAAAGCCTAATATGCAAATTGACTGAACAGCAGAACAACTGGTGGAACGACTGGTCACTATGATGCACACTCACCACCAGGGGGCAGATACTCAATGCAGGAGCTGCCCCCACCCACAGGCCCCAGGCTAGCCAAGGGGGGTGCCAGTGGGGCCCCCCCAATTGCTCCACTGGTTGCCCCACAGATCTGCCCTGATCGCTGGCCAGGTCTAGGGACACTACCTGTGCAAGAATTTTGTGCACTGGGCCTCTAGTAAGTATATTAGTTTGTTAGGGCTGTTACAATATAGTACCTCAAACTGAGCAGCTCAAACAACAAAAATGTACTGTGTCATAGTTCTGGAGGACAAAAGTCTGAAAGCAAGGTGTCAGAAGGGCCATGCTCCCTCTGAAGGTGGTGCTAGGCAAGGGTCTGTTCCCGATCTTTCTCCTAGTGTCTTTCAGTAGTGCCTTGGCTTGTGGCAGCGTAACTCCAGTCTTCACATGGTATTCTCCCTGTGTGCACGCCTCTGTGTCCAAATTTCCTATAAGGATACCAGCTATGTTGGATTAAGGGCCCACCCTACTCCAGTATGACCTCATCTTAACTAATTATACCTGTAATGACACATTTCCGAACAAGACCACACTGAAGTATTGGTGGTTAGGACTTCAACATATGAATATGGGAGTACATGATTCAAGCCATCATACTGGGAGGAAAGACATTTTTGATCTGGTTACTCTGAGTCCAATTAAAAATATATATTTTTATATTTAATAACTATCTTGAAAAGTTATTTAAACTAATCAAAATTATTAAGCATAACTACAAAAGACGGTTCCCTTTCATTGGTTGCTATTGAAGCTGGTCTGGTTATAAAAATTAAATTCAAGGATAACACTATTTTGAACATAGTTCTCTTCATTGTATCAGTAATCAGAATTTTTTGGGGGGCGAGAGGGGGAAAGTGTTAAAATATTAAAAATGGAACAAATCATGGACATGGTCATTATCACTATGAATTAAATATTCTATTATTTAAGTTACATTAAGTTCAAGGTCCAGGATTCCATGTGACTCCAAAGCTTGTGCTCTCTGTTATACCATATTGCTTCTGTACTATAAGAAGTACATTACCCATAAGTAAATATGTATATTTAAAATTAATTTTAATTCTTTATATATTATACAACTTTGGAAAAATGATACATAATTATGGCTTGAGAATGAATTGCCAAATCCTTATAGCACTTTAATGCATGACTTAAAAGCATATGAATATGGGTTTGAAATCAGCATGACTTTGTGACCTGAGAAAAATCACTCAAGACCTCTAAGCCTCAGTCTCCTCCTCAGTAAAATGAGGTCAATCATAGAGTTGTTGTGAAAGTTATCTGAGAGATAAATGTTTAAGCGGCCATTTAGTAACTCATAGGAAACTTCCAACAATATGCAGTGCAAATAGAATCTCCCATTCTGTCTTTTTACTTTCTAAATGGTATTTTTGATGAACAAAAGTTATTTACTTTTTAATAGACATTTTAAGTATAAAACAAGTAGAGAAAATGGCACATATTAGAGTTACTAGAGGCCCGGTGCATGAAATTCGTGCACGGGGGGGGGGATGTCCCTAAGCCCAGCCTGCACCCTCTCCAATCTGGGACCCCTCGAGGGATGTCTGACTGCCCGTTTAGGCCCGATCCTAGGATCGGGCCTAAACGGGCAGTCAGACATCCCTCTCTCAATCCAGGACTGCTGGCTCCCAACAGCTCATCTGCCTGCCTTCCTGATTGCCCCTAACCACTTCTGCCTGCCAGCTTGATCACTCCCTAACCACTCCCCTGACAGCCTGATTGATGTCTAACTGCTCCCCTGCAGGCCTGGTCACCCCTAACTGCCCTCCCCTGCAGGCCTGGTCCCCCCCTACAAGTGCTCTTGCCTTCAGGCCTGGGTCCCCCCCAACTGCCCTTTCCTGCAGGCCCAGTCGCCCCCAACTTCCCTCCTCTGCAGGCTTGATCACCCCCAACTGCCCTCCCCTGCTGGCCATCTTGTGGTGGCCATCTTGTGTCCACATGGGGGCAGCCATCTTGTGTGTTGGAGTGATGGCCAATCTGCATATTACTCTTTTATTAGATAGGCTAGAGGCCTGGTGCACGGGTGGGGGCCAGCTGGTTTTCCCTGAAGGGTGTTCTGGATCAGGATGGGGGTTCCCTTGGGGCGTGGGGTGGCCTGGGCATGGGGCCTGTGGTGATTTGCAGGCCAGCCATGCTCCGGCGACCCAAGCAGAGGCCCTGGTATCTGGGATTTATTTATCTTCTATAATTGAAACTTTGTAGCCTTAAGCGGAGGCCAAGGCAGGCCAGGGCAGGCGGAAAGCTTGGCTTCCTCCATTGCCGAGGAAACCCAAGCCTCCTGCTCTCTTCAGCTCTGTGGCCGAAGCCATCTTGGTTGGGTTAATTTGCATACTCGCTCCTGATTGGCTGGTGGGCATGGCCTGTGGGTATAGTGGAGGTATGGTCAATTTGCATATTACTCTTTTATTAGATAGGCTATAGAAAGAAGTGATGAGATTTGTTAAAGTGAACCAACTTGTTAAGCAGCACTTAGATTTTAAACTAACTTCATCAATACTTTAGAGGTTCCCTTGCCCCACTTTCTGTTCTTACTTTTCTCAAAAAAGATAATTTATCCTAACACCATAGACCAATTTTATTTATTCTTAAACTTTATAGAATGTCATCATAGATTATGTACTACTTTTCTTCCTGGGTTATTTTACTTAACATTATTTTGTGTGATTCAAACACGTTTATGCATGTAGTATAGCAATTCATTTTATCAATATTATATTATCTTCTCCCTGTATTGTTATGGGACATTTAGATTGTTTCCAGTTTAGAGTTACAGTTAGTTCTCTATATTCACAGCTCCCACATTCTGGGATTCAACCAACCGCAATAAAAAATATTGAAAAGAAAAAGGTTGTTTCTGTTGTGTATTATATAGTTAGGCCTATGCTGCTTGCATCTGTACTGAATATGTACATAGCATTTACAGTGTTTGAAGTATTATAAATATTCTAGAGATGATTTAATGTATATGGGAGGAGGTCCGAGGTTATATGCAAATACTATGACATTTTATATAAGGGATTTGAACACCAATTCCCCCATGAATACGAAGGGGTTACTGTATTATAAATAGTGCTGCCATGAACATTCTTTATGTGTCTCTTGGCAAACAGATGTGTGAATTTCTCTGGGATAAATATCTAGAGGTGGAATTGCCAGTTCATAACATATGCACATGTTCAACTTTATCTGATACTGCTAAACTGTTTTCCAAAATGGTTGAATCAATTTATAATCCCACAAGCAGTGTATGCATGTTCCAGTTACTCTTAACTTCATCAACATTACTAACTGCATTTTTAATTTTAGCCATTTGGGTTAGTACACACTGGTATTGTTTTAGTCATTAATTTGCAATTATTTGATATTTAATGAAGGTGATCACCTTCTCTTATGCATTGACTACATATGTGCATGCATGGTGGCTGTTGAAGTCCTACCCTGTTCCAGGCAATCCATCTCTACTCTTTTAGAGGTAACAATTATAATTCTTTCCATTCCAATAGATTAGTTTTATAAGTTCTTAACCTTCATCTCAATAGAATCTCATGATATGTATATCTGGCTTCTTTGGCTCAATATAGGTCTTTGTAATTTTTTCATGTTTTATATTTATGAAAAATCTCTTCGTCTATATTAGTGAATAGTGTTTTACCAGGTGTACTGGTTAGTAATGTGACTTTTGTAATCAAAGAAAACAATAATTTCAAGAGAAACATTAAAAGTGCTTTATTCAAAGTAATGTCCATCGCTAGCTACACATTTTCCCATCTTTCAGGTAATTTGTGGATATCATCCCAATAGAACTTCTCT
Organism: Eptesicus fuscus; assembly: GCF_027574615.1. Taxonomy (NCBI): domain Eukaryota; kingdom Metazoa; phylum Chordata; class Mammalia; order Chiroptera; family Vespertilionidae; genus Eptesicus; species Eptesicus fuscus. The sequence goes on along the minus strand of NC_072476.1, from coordinate 61,669,908 downwards.
TGTTTTGAGGCAAACCATTCAGAGACCCAATTTCTACTTCTTCGTATGTTTTGAAGTGCAGCTCAGAAAGTGTGTGTGCCATCGATCAGAACAAGTGGTAATCTGAAGGAGCAAGATCTGGTGAATACAGCGGATGGGTTAATACTTCCCAGGCAAGATATTTTAATGTGTCTTTAACTGGTTTTGAAGTGTGTGATGGTGCGTTATCATGCAGTAAAATTACTTTGTCGTGTCTTCTGGCACATTCTGGTCATTTTATGATCAATGCGTGGTTCAAATTGATTATTTGTTGTCGGTAGCGATCAGTATTAATGGCTTCACCTGGTTTTAGAAGCTCATAATAACACCACACCTTCCTGATCCCTCCAAAAGCAGAGCATTGTCTTCTTTCCAAAGCAATTTGGCCTTACAGTCATCGATGGTTGACCTGGATCAACCCATGATTTTGTGCATTTGGGATTCTCAAAATAAATCCACTTTTCATTGCCAGTCACAATTCGATGCAAAAAAAATTTCTTTCGTGCTGTTGAAGCAACATTTTACTGATGACTTTTTGGTTTTCCATTTGTCTTTTGTTCAGTTGATGTGACACCATTTTCCTTCCTTTAAAATCTTTCCCATTGCTTGTAAATGACTGGAAATTGTTTGCTGAGCAACGTTTAATCTTTCTGCAAGTTGTTTTTGAGTTTGACATGCATCTTCATCCAATAATGCTTGTAATTGTTGGTCTTCAAACTTTTTCGGTTGACCTGGATGTTCTTTGTCTTTCACATTGAAATCATCACTTTTAAAGAGTTTAAACCAGCCGAGACTGGTTTGGCTCAGTGGATAGAGCGTCAGCCTGAGTACTGAAAGGTCCCAGGTTTGATTCCAGTCAAGGGCATGTACCTTGGTTGTGGGCACATCCCCAGTAGGGGGTGTGCAGGAGGCAGCTGATCAATGTTTCTAACTCTCTATCCCTCTCCCTTCCTCTCTGTAAAAAATCAATAAAATATATTTTTTTAAAAAGTGTCTAAAAAAAAAAAAAGTTTAAACCAGCGTTCACAAGTATCTTGAGATGGAGCATGTTCACCATAAGCTTCCCAAAGTATATGATAACTTTCAGCAGCACTTTTCTTCAATATAAAGTAATGAATTAAAACTTCCTGCAAATGCTCTTTTTTTGGCATGGAATTCGACATTTTTAAGCATAAAAATATCTATGATGTTAACACCTTCAGAAAATTTGACATATGAAGTTTTGAAGCTTGCTGTCAATACAACAAAATAGCATACATATCAAATCGCATATATATCAACATATGTATAACTCCATCTATTGAAAAAATTTCGCATTATTAACTGGTACAGCTCACCTGGTATTATGTAAAACTAGAGGCCCTGTGCACAAACTCGTGCACTGGCTGGGGGAGGAGAGTGCCTCAGCCCAGCCTATACCCTCTCACAGTCTGGGACCCCTCAGGGGATGTCCGACTGCCGGGTTAGGGATATCCTTGCTCTTTACCGCCTGCCTGCCTGCTCACTCCTTACCACTCGGCTCGCTGCTCCTTGGCAGCAGGCTCCTTACTGCTTGGCTTGCTTCTCCTTAGCGCTGCTACAGAGGCGGGAGAGGCTGCTGCCACCACTGCTGTGCTTGCCGGCCGTGAACCCAGCTTCTGGCTGAGCAGCGCTCCCCTGTGAGAGTGCACTGACCATCAGGGGGCAGCTCCTGCGTTGAGTGTCTGCCCCCTGGTGGTCATTGCGCAATCATAGCGACCGGTCATGCTGGTCGTTCTGCCATAAAGGTCGCTTAGGCTTTTATTATGTAGATTGCCATTATGTGTTTATTTATTCATCTATTAATTATAAATTTGGGTTGTTCTCAGTTTGTTTTTTAGGAAGTGTTTATAGTATATAAATGAGTTCTGTCCAATAGACTTTTACATGCTGTCCAATTTGACAGCCATTTGCCTCATATGATCATTGAGCATTTGAGATGAGCGTTATATGACAAAGGAACTGAATTTTTAATTTCATTTAGATTAATTTTAATTTTAATAGACAGATGACTAGTAGCAAAAGGTACAGTGCAAGTCTAGATACACATCATCTTGTCTGATACAAGTAATGGAAAATATTTCTCCCAGACAGTGGTTTGCTCTTTTGCTTTTAAAGAATTCCTTCCTATTTTCTATATGTACAATTATGTCATTAACAGATTTGAATCATGTTAGAAATGGTACAACTCTGGTTTTATCAAGATCTCTTGAAATCAAAGATTTAAAATAGCATAAGCACTAAAAAGAAGAATATATATTTCTCTAATCCAGTTACTTACAAGTAGAGTTTGAATTCTGATTTTTAAAATTTTCTTGAGAGGATATCAAACCAGTTCATCAAATCCTTTGTGTGTCATCTAATATCTGTTTTGTGTCAGTTATTCAAGTGTCTCCCAGTAATAGGTCTCAAAGACACAATTCAGAAATATGCTGAGTCTGTAGAGTCTCTGCCTAAGCCCAAAAGTATGCTCCAAGTGAGTGAAGACCCTTGACATGAGAAGATGATATGAGAACATAATAAAAAGAGCTGTAGCTAGGGCATTTACAAGAGCTAGACTGATACATTAAATCTCTCGTGGCCCTGAGGAGAAGCCAGAGTAATAGCTAAGAATCTTTCTGGGTTATAGCTTTTTTTTTTTTAAGTATAAAACACATTATTAAAAGGATATAGATTTAGCAGGTAAATTGTTTTAAATAATTAAGGATAATATATATGAATAATTACAAAATTATGGTATAGACTTCTAGTTTCATGCAACTCAAATTAATTCTAACTATAGAGCCTTATATCTGTGAACTCTAAATTTAAAAGCATATAATCTCAGAAATGAAAAATCTGAATTCCGTCTTGATATTAAATGGATGCATACATACACTTATAGTATAAGCTTTAGGACAGAAACTGAAACCTTTTACACTTAAACATTATGGCAGATGCCCCCAGAAATAACCATAAAAATGACTAAAATATATGACGCTGTAATGCATAGTATTAAGTTGCTGCTGATTCTTCAAGTAGTAAACGGTGAAGAATAAGATATGTAGCTTTTTGAAGTGACAAGAGCTATATCTAGTCACAGGAGTACTATTTAGAAAATATCTCTTCAATGCAGTAGAGTATGTTGGTGTTTCCCATATATTTTCTCTGAAAACTTATCAGTGTGGCGAGAGCCTAGTGAACAGATGGGAGAGTGGAACTAATGAAGTTGGTGAGGAGGCAAAGGGCACATTATAGATAATGATGAGCAAAATGGATCTCATTCTCTCTATGAAGGGTAACCAATGAAATCATTTTAGTGGTGAAATGACATGACTGTATTTGGGTTGTGGGATTAATCTTTTTGCAATATAGAATCAATAATGCAGAGTGGACAAGAAAAGAGGAATTGAGTTTTAATACTAAGTTACTGAATTAGGTCTTTTGAACAAAGGCCAGGACAAACTATTAGAACTAAATTAATTAGCTAGGAGAAAAATCAAATAAAATGCCTGTGGTTTCTAAAACTGCAGTAATTGTTTAAAGCTAGTTATAGTGTCACTGGTTGAGCTATTGGGACTAATTCTCTGGAAACTCCAATGGCTGTTGTCCAACTTTGGATATTAAAAATTATTAATGATTAAGTCCCATTGAGTAAGTTGATAGCATTCTAGTGAGATTTGGTAGCAAAAGCTTTGTCAGGTTAAAATATATTAAAATTCAAAGTATGATAAATATTTGACAATTGTTATTTCACAACATAAAGTGGAAATCCAAATGTATTTTATTAAGGTAGTTTCATTCTGAATTGATGGTAATTATCACTAATTTTAATACCATATTTTTCAAATGTTACTTTTATTTTGTGCTTATTTACTAGTTTTTATATTTTATAGCTGCAAAAATTATAGCAAAATATCTACCTACTTTAGTACTATACTACATACACAAAGGTAACAGTTTCTCTATTGTTCTCCTAATACATTTGTTAAAAACCATTATGACTTTGAATGGCACATCGAAACCCTCTATGCCCCATATCTGAATTTCAAGAATGGAGTGTTTTGTCTGGGGAATGAAATAAGGGTGCAGAAAAGAGCACATTTTTTTTTTTTATTTCAGAGAGGAAGGAAGAAGGAGAGATAGATAGAAACCTCAATGATGAGAATCATTGATTGGTTGCCTTCTGCATGCCCCCTACTGGGGATACAGCTCAAAACCTGGGCATGTGCCCTGACCAGGAATCAAACTGTGACCTCCTGGTTCATAGGTTGACATTCAACCACTGAGCCACACTGGCCGGGCAAGAGAGAGGCCATTTTTCTTTTACTTTATAACTTTCAGAGTTGCTTAGATTTTTAAAAAGTACAGCCAACCTGGCAACATTGGAAATTAAGATAGATATTATGTGATTTTTCTTCAGGCTTGTATTATCCTTACAGCCCTGTTTCTAAATCAGAGTAGGCTACATTTTTAACTGTTGGATGTGGGAAAGGAGCGCATGGAGAATGAGGCCAGATAGGGATACAGAAGGCAGCTGAAGGGGGGAAAAAAGCACATAGTGTTCTCTTGACCAAAACTCCATGTCCCTAGAAAATGTCAATCTACTTCTTTGTATCTATGAATCTGTTTCTGTTTTGTTTGTTCTTTAGTTTGTTCTTTAGGTTTTGCATAGAAATGAAATCATATGACATTTGTCTTTATCTGCCTGAAACTAATGTAAAAAAATATTGAATGTCAATTGTAACTAAAAAAATTTTTTAAAAAAGTTCATCTACTGTCTGTAAGATGTACTTAAATGATGGCCAACTGTGCTAGAAATCACATAGCCACATACTTGATCCACCCCCATGAATATTTAAATTAAAATTGACAACTTCAAGGTACCACAAAGTTGTAGCTGGATCAGAACAGACATAGAGGGCACAAGTTTATCCTGCAAACTCTGCGATAGTTAGTTGTGCTGACTCATTTCAATAACCTTGATATTAAGCAACTCTGCATGTTATGCAATTCAACTTGTTTTTTAAATCCTCACCTGAGAATATATTCTTTCAATTGATTTTAAAAAGAGAGAAAGGAAGAAGAAGAGAAACATCAATGTGAGAGAGAAAAATAGATCAGTTGCCTTCCCTATGCATCCAACTGGGGATTGATCCCATAACCCAGATATGTGCCCTGACTGGGAATGGAACCCACAACCTATCAGTGTACAGGATGATGCTCCAACCAATGGAGCCACACCAGCCAGGGTGCAATTCAACTTTTTAAACTTTATTTGACACACTGTTGTGGGAGTTTCTTTTCATTATATAACTTTTTGTTAAAATGAAGGACTTAGTTTGACTTTTTTCATTTCTTGGTCACTCAATTTTTATTCACTATATAATATGTGCCTACTTTTATACTTATATCTGATAATAGCTTATATTTTGGCTTTGTTCATGTTCCAAGTATTGCTAATTTCCTTATGGGTTCTCAGATAATATATTGTGATTGGCAAACCTTTTTCATTTAACATTTTTTAGAAGTTGTTTATAAACTCAGATATTATGTTAGTATTTGGAATGTTTCCTGTATACTAGCATAAACATAATTACTTGATGGCATAAGAGAGGAAAATCATCTAACCACCCTTGTTCTCATCCTACATTCTCAAAGTGACCTGATTACAATTTGACTTTGCCAATTAAGTGCATTGGTCATCGGTTATGGAAATCCAGTTGACTTGATGACTATTCACTAATAACTTTCTAGACCAAAATAATTGTACTTCTCTACCTTCTGAGAGTTATTTGTGGTCATGTGGTTTGCTTTAGCCAATGAAATTTGATGTGATATGGTGTGATTTGGGCCATTCTCCATGTTTGGCTGAGGTAATTGTGAAAGTGTCTGTTGTTAAGGGAGATGCCATTCGTTTAGAGCAGCCTGGAATGCCAGATGCACCTGGGAGAGAGCCGCCTGGACCCACAGTGGAATGTATAAATTATTATGATATGCCACTGTGACTTGGAGATGTTTTAACTACAGCATACACCAGCGAGCATAGCCTGACTGATATACCTGAAACTTTTTGATAATGACATTTAACTGTGTCTATTATATCACAATATTATGTTCTTAATGAGGTCTCTGAATTAAAGTAAGATTTCTTTATATATTTCTAGATATTTTGCATATTTTATTTTATAAATACTTTATATGAAATATATTAATTTATATTGGATATCTCAGGGAATAATAACTGTTTAAAAGTACTTGTCAGAGAATGTTTAGAGGTTATCATCAGTCACATTTTATAATATTTAGTATTCATTTTTCCTCTCAGTATATTTTTATTACCTCACTCGCATTACATTCTCATTAAGTACAATTCTCATATTAATATAGCTTTTCCAAGTGAAAATAACCCTTCCTCAGAAGCAATTACTACATCCTTTTGTGGAAACACACCTATAAAACTAAAGATGGGGAAGAGGATGTTAGTTCAGTGGTGTTGTTTTTTTCAGGGATTAAGCCTTCCCCAGAGCTTCACTCCTGAGCTTCTGACACTAAACCCAGAAATTGAGCATCCTAGCAAATTCTCAGCAAGATAATTATCTTACATATAACACTACACAGTATTATTACTTTAGAACAAACATACATGCTTTATAGTGCTTTCCTTCTGCATGTCTTAATTTAAGTACCCACATCTTGCATGCCTCCTCACTGCACGTTCATATCAAATCTACATGGAGAAAACCTACAAAAATTGTTAAAACACGAAGCCTGTCCACACGCAGTGGCTCTATTCCAGATATCGTGGAGCTTAGTTACAATTCATGTAGGAGGTCAGAACCTGAACAAATGGAAACGCATAGATTTGAAAACTAGAATGGGTGGAAATATCTCAAGGGCTTCAATACTTTTGTGTCCTTAAGGACTTGGGTATAGATCATGGAAATGGGGCATTTGTGAATTATCACATATTTAGAAGTTTTATAAAAAGTGGTGATTTCTTTTCCTTCCACATAGAAAGGTGACCAAAATTTGACTTTGTCCTTAGTGTGATCGCCAAACTCAAGATGACAGCATTCGGGTTTATTTGAAAACTTTCATTTTTCTTAAAGATAATATGGGATGGGTATTGAGGGCAAGGGGAAACAGCCCACTTCTCACCTTCCGAGATCTCCACAGGTGTACATATGTTTGAGGGACCTGGTGAGGCAGGTGTAGTGGCAGGCTTGGGAGAAAGATGGAGAAAGAGAGGCTAAGGTAATGCCAGGGCAGGATTGTTGGTAATGGCTGATGATGCCTGTAAGAGCATCTCTTATCAGAGCTCAAGGCACCACTGGAATCAAGGTAATTAACAGAGTAGAGCATGGAGGTAGGGTGACATGGGCAGGTCAGAACAAACCATCTCCCCAACAATTCACAACAGTTCACCAGGTTTAGCAAAAATGTTCAGACACAGGAATCACAGGAATCGGCCAAGAACCTGGCTTAAAAGAGTGAGTGGCAAATAAGAAGGTAATGTAGACACAGACCTGAGGCATGCACCAGTCCATACAGCGTCCTTCAGTGTCCCCACCACATGCTCTGTGGGGGAGCTGGAAGGGCTGGGTGTATGGTTCACTTGTCCACTGTTTCAGAGGGCACCCATGAGAACCTTTTAATTTGGAATAATGGTTAAGAATTCTGGCTCTGGAGCCAGACTGCTTAGCTTGGTGTTTTAGCACCACTACACAGCTCTGGGTCCTTGTGACATGTTGACTAAATTTTCTTAGTTTAAGCCCCTTTAGCTATTAAAGATAATAGAAGCTGGATGTATCCCCTGGGTTGGTGTGATTAATAAATAACATAAATACACTGCTGGGTATATAATAAATAGCATTTTATGCAGCTGCTAAAACTATTTGTATTGTAACCATGAAATAATCGCCATATTCCTAGAAGACAGTGAAACAGGAAATGGGTATATACACTGAGTGGCCAGATTATTATGATCTCTGAATGCATAATAATCTGGCCACTTAGTATATATATTAGAGGCCCAGTGCATGAATTTGTGCATGGGTGGGGTCCGGCCTGCCTGCTGGTCGAACTCCTGGTCGAGGGGACAATTTGCATATTAGCCCTTTATTATATAGGATATACACTGAGTGGCCAGATAATTATGCGTTCAGAGCTCATAATAATCTGGCCACTCAGTGTATAATCTCCTAAATACAGGCCTATTTTTAATATATACTATTCAGGTCTATTTTTAGGGATACTATGAATATCAACACTGTCCTATTTCCATTTTTATTTTGATATGGGGGAATCTCAGGGAAAATTCATTAGACTTCATATTATATATTTTTATTTAATAAAATTACTAATTTTATTTTGCTACTCTTATGTGTTTTTTTTTTCTCACCTGGCCTTCTTCATTCTGTTACTTTTATTTATTTTTTATGCAATGAGTTCCTCTAAGCTTCCTAAATCATCTTAGATGAATTAGGCGATATTAGTTTTGTTTGGTGTGTAGGGTTTGTGAAGAATCATAATAAAAACCTCACTTAGATAACAGAGATTGGTAAACTTGACCAGTCAGTCAAGCAAAGGTATTTATATAATGGAGGTGGGGGGTGTTAGTGGAAATATCTGGGCAGGGTAGGGTACTAATGACTTTAGAAATTATTCTGGCATCAATATTTAGAAAGAAAGTTGGGATTTAAAAGACTGCGTATGAGATAATGAATGATTAGATTATATCAGTTTGTGTAGGAGTGAGAAGGAGGTGGTAATATGAGGAAATTAAATTGATAGAACTTGAGAAAACTACAGAATATTGGGACACAGAATTGGGAGCAATATATACATGGGATCAAATACTTTCTCCAGTAATAATTAATAATCAGCAGACAATTTTTGTAGAGCTTGTTGAAGGAAAAAGCAAAACATTCTTTGCTGTTCAGATAACTTTGACTTTAAATTTTGTACTTTACAAAATTACAGAATGAAACAGTTCTATGAAACTAATGATAAGGTCCTTTGTATTAGCATGTGAGTTCTTCAGTTTATGCCTATGTTTAAAATGCACACACACACAAAATGGGCAGACTCTGAAGACAATCGGAGAAATTTCATCTAGGTCCTGTAGACAATATTATCCAGCCATAATAAACTAAGGGTAATTTTTAACTAGTTTTATATCAAAGAGGAACTACAGAATTATAGCATTAGTTTAGTAACTATGCTCCCCTTCTGTCAGTGGGGTTTCTGCAGCAGTTCAGTGTTGGGATATCTGAGGAGGGGAATAGAGATGGGGAGAGCAGCTCAGCTCTGGGTTCCCGCTTCCAACCTGAGCTATTCATTTTTTATGTGGGCCTCACCATTTTGAGATTCTGGTCAAAGAAATAATTCTGTGACTGAAAGAACTGAAAATCATAACTTTAAGGCATTTGTAAATCTTGAATACAATGACATCAGAATTAACTATATAGCAGTATCACTCTCATTTCCTAGCATCAGTTCAGTTATTTGGTTCTCTGAAGGAAGTCTTGAGTCAACCACTTTTGGATTTGGATTTGAATGGTATGTGTATTTGACAGTGCACAACGTGTGACAGTTGCATTCAGGCTTCGGGTGTCTGGAGCAGGTGGGACAGAAAGATGTCCTTAGGAATTCACAGAATCCTCCGGCCTCTGCTCTGGCGAGTTACACATCATGCTCTGGGCAAGGTCACGTGGCCCATGGCATTATTACAGACAAGATCATCCTGGAGCCATCTGTGGCACACATTCATTTTCTCAGGTCCCAGACCAATATATTTGAAGCACATGATTACTTCATTAAGATTTCTGCAGACATTGCAATGGGAAAATACAGGAATAAGAGTCAGTTTCTTTTGACATTGAGATCGTCACTCCTGAGAAGGGCTTTTGGCAGGGGACAACATTCCATGGTTGAGAGAAAGACACCGCATATAGAGCCTGCTGTAACAGTTTGCAGACATGATTTTGTAGACTCTAATTAAAGTACCTGACTGATTTTGAGATAAGAGATTAAAAGCTATGGTGGACTATATTATCTATCGCTGGATAACAAACCACCCAAAATTTAGTGGTTAAAAACAAAGTTAACTTATTATCTCTTATGGTTTCTGCATGCTAAAATTGTGTACAGGGAGGGAATAGTGACCATGGCTTGTCTCTTTTATGACATTTTAGGTTTTAATGGGAAACATTGAAAGTTGAGTGCTGGAATAATCTGAAGGTACATCACTCATATGTTTGGTTGATCCTGGCTATTGGCTGGGGTCTTAGCTAGAATTATACCTGGAAAACTTTAATCCATGTGGCCTTCCTCACATTATGGCTGGGTTCAAACAGAGAGACAGATAAAAGAAAACCATATATAAGTCATTTCATCTTTTCTAATATAACCACGAAAGTCACAGAGAGCTACTTTCACCAAATTCTATTTAAGGTGGTGACAAAGATGCACCCAAGTTCAAGAGGAAAGATAGGAATTCCATCTCTTGATAGAGATGCATCACTGTCATATTAAAGAAAAACCTGTAGGGTAGAATATTTATAGGTGCACCCATCTTGGTACAGTGCAGTCTGCAGCATGAGAAAAGAATGATGAGAAATGATGAGGGCATTATTGTGTTTTGTTAAGAGGTGCCAATCAAACTTGATATATATATTGATATTGGGTTTTGACCCAATTGATATCCTATATAATAAAAGCCTAATATGCAAATTGACAGAACGGTGGAACAACTGGTGGAATGACTGGTTGTTATGATGTATGCTGACCACCACGGGGCAGACACTCAATGCAGGAGCTGCCCCTAGCCCACAGGCCCCAGGCCAGCCAAGGCGGGTGCCAGCGGGAGGCCCCCCTGGTCAACCCACCAGTCACCCTGCAGAGGGAGACAACTGGTGGTGGTAGCGGGTGGGGCCAGTGAGCGGGCAGTACCAGGCAGGCCAAAGCGGGTGCCAGCCAGGGCCCCCCCGATCACCCTACTGGTCTCCCCACAGATCAACCCTGATCGCCAGCCAGGCCTAGGGACCCTACCCATGCATGAATTTCATGCACCGGGCCTCTAATATATATTTAATGACTCAGCTTGATAATGCATAAAGCTTCAGTGGAAAATGCAGATCAAAGCCTAAAACAAAAGGATTTTCCCATTGAAATGATTTTACTGGCCAACCATAGAGCAGGAAAGACTGACTCCAGTGAGTTTTTCCAAAGTCCTAAGCAATAGGAGCAGAGCATATGTGAAGAAGAAAATCATGAGAAAGAAAAAAATAATAATTGTGCATCTCAGGCCAAGGTACATTTTCTTTATTCTATGGAATCATCTTCAATTGGAGTGCACTTGTGATACTGCCAGATATAAAATAGAATTGAGGGCAGGCAGAGTCTTAACAGGTGTTGGTACAATCTTAAGCTTCAAAGGGACTTGCTATTTTGCTGCCAAGCAGATCAATGCAGATGCTTTGGCTTCTTTAGACTGAAAATGGTCTAAATTCTTTCCTGAGAAAAGTTTGTGAATTTATTCCATGCTAAAAACCCTCTGTTATCTGACCAGCAAGGAAACATTACTCCCTTAGAAATGGTCTCTTGTCATGAAATATTCCAAAGAAAGATGGGCAAGATTTTGATTTTTAATGATTCCGTAAAACATGTTTCATGCTGTTTGAGTTCTGTGTGTGTGCATGTGAGTGTGTGTGTGTTTTAGTCATTGGATTCAAGAGCCAGACTTTTTGATGCATATCTGCCCCTCTCTCTCCTGTCTCACCCCTCTAAGTGGCTTTGTGTAGCTCAGGCTGGAGGCTTTCATGCCTGATAGGCCTTTCCTAGTAACACAGGTAAATCACCTGCAGCTGTGAGCACTCTTTGCAGAAGGTTAAATTTATTCCGCAATATAGAGCTCATCTCTGTAAATAATCTTATTATGCTCCTTTATAAACATTTTGGTAGAAGAAGATTCCTGGTTTAACTCAATAATGTATTACGGTGTCCCTGCCCCAGGAATTAGATTGATTATGGTGGCATGTGAGATTGATAATACATAGATCTGTGTTATGACAGCCATTGTTTTAGTGCCAAGCTGAAGAGCAATGCTTCCTTAAATGTATCATTGTATAAAATATTGACCTAGAGAACTTCATTATTCAAGCTGGAGAGACAGTCACTACTTAACAGTAATAAACTGTTTCTGTGTTACATTGAGAATACTTCGGGAAATATGAGAGTTGTCAACTCTCTTGAAAATCCTGTCTTTATAGTACACATGACACTGGAGCTATAGCTGTATTTTCTGCTAATAAAAGCAAAGGCACAGACAGATGTGAAGGATATCACGGCGCATTGACAAGAAACTAAGAAAAATGAATACCTGGTTGTGGAGTCAGAAAGACACAGGCCAATGACCTTGGGAAGCTTTAGTCTTTGGAGACATTTTTGTTCTTGTAAGAAAGCAAAGATAATGCCACATTAGTGTAAAAAAATAAAATAAACCTGAGGCTCTAAAGTGAACATGTTTTATGAAAAATATCCTGAAGTGTCTCTTAACAAAAAGTCACGTGACATCGCATAAAAATAAAAGATGCTGAAAGTCAGCCAGAATATGTTAGAAAAGAAAGACATTTTAGAAGTTTCCAAAAATGATATACAGGAGTGCAATAAAAAATGACAGTTTGAACCAGGATGACATGTCTTTCATTTGTTAAATAAGAAAAATCCTTGCTTCCTATTAACTTTAACCTCTCCTCCTGTTCTATTGTAGCATTGTTAATGAAGTCCCTCCCCCCTTTTTAGGAAAACTGTGGCTAATATTATTTTAAAAGTAAAATACCTTGCATGTCATTTTTCAATTGCCGTTAGTAGCCTCCTATTTGTCTGGAACCTAAATAAACAAAATTATAGAAGAATCAGAAAACATTAGCATATAAAAATGCTAATTGATGTTCAGTGCTACTAGTCACCCTAAAGTGCCTTGTTAACAATTAAAGAAAACATTTTAATAATTGATTTTCTTTAGTTCTGATTTTTTAAATTTAGAACTTCATAAAGAATATGTGGTAATGCAGTTATTCAGGATACCAAATTTAACAAACTACCAATAGATAATTCTTTTTTTAATTTTTTCAAAAATCTATAGTTAGTTATATTTAACTAATATTTATGTGATATGATAAAATATTATTTCTTTAATAATACCTAGAAGACACAGTATAAATTATATACTTATTTTTAAAATTTTAAAAATGATACTTTAGTTCTCAAGATGATCTTACTTTCTGAATTTTAGATATAGTTAGAAGAACTATTTTTCATAATATAGCATACTTATGTCGCTTTAATTATTTTATTTTATTTTTATTTTTAAAATATATTTTATTGATTTTTTACAGAGAAGGGAGAGGGACAGAAAGTTAGAAACATCGATGAGAGAGAAACATCGACCAGCTGCCTCCTGCACTCTCCCCACTGGGTATGTGCCCACAACCAAGGTACATGCCCTTGACCAGAATCGAACCTGGGACCCTTGAGTCCGCAGGCCTACGCTCCATCCACTGAGCCAAACCGGTTAGGGCGTTGCTTTAATTATTTTAGTTCATAAAGATGCATCCTTTTACTGGATTACCTGCAATATTTTCAAAAGCTCTTAAGAAAAATGTAATCATAGAAGGAAATACAGTTATGAATATGAATACATACAGAGAGAAAGAAGGCAAGAGGCTTTTTAAAAGGGAGAAATAAATGATATCATGTATTAATGAAGACAAACAAAGGTAGAATAATAAAAATATTAACAAATCCCCTTAATATCAAAACTTGCCTGGTAATTTATTTTTAAATTTAATCTTTTAACTAATATTAACATATAATATATTTGTGCTACATATACTTGGAATTAATTTTAATTAAGTAATAATTAGCTCTTAAAACCATAGTTCTAGAATACTTTGTTTTAAAGGCCAGACTCAGCAATTCTGAAGAAACTCCAGATTTTGCATTTCCTAAGCAACCATTTCTTTCAGCCTCCTTAGTGGTGGAATAGGCAGGGTAGTTTCTTTGTTCTCAGACTTTCCCCCTTGAAAGTTAATTAAGTCTTTATTTATTAAATTATTTTTGTAACTTTTATGCCAAGGAAAAAAATAGTTGAAGTTAAAACAAAGCAATTAATTAAATTATGTGCAACTAACCATCAGTCCAATATATCCTAGATGTAAGTAATTAAGTAAAGTATGTACAAAGGATCAGTGCACATGGAAGTATGAATCTCTGGGATAAACTACCCCAGTGAGGGAGACACTAACACACCCTTCCCCTCCAACACATCTCCTACAGGCTCCTTGATGACCATTGTCCATTTGTACTCATCTTTACAGCCTCAGCCATTCTTTGTTTCAATATACTTGCATAACTTTTTAAAATTTATGGCTTATTTTGCATTGATTAGATTTTAGGTTGACTGCTTCTTGACGTTATATAAAGGGCACCTTAATCTCATGAATTACCTGTTTCTAAATCACAATGCAGGTTGAGCTAAGTCATAAAAGGTTTTCCAGATCCATATCTATTACTATGTGGACTTTGATCAACAACAATTACATGAAGTAGACTATTTTGCCCTGAGTGCTTTTATATTTACCTCACCCTTGTCTTAACTGTTTTTTGACCTAGGTTTTTAGATAACATTGCTTTTCAACTTTCACTCTGTTTATGGTCGATAAAGTAATTTTTGAGTGTTTCTGACTTTAAAAGTTTAAATAGAAGTAATCTTTCCAAATAAGAACTTGATGTGTTAATCTATACAGGCAACCATGTAGATTAAATTCAATTATTTTTCAGTGTTTATGAAATCAAGCCTACTCTAAGCAAAATTCACCAAAAGATAGCCTGAAGGCTAGCAAGTGTGTGTGTTTAGTAAACAATATTTTGTCTTTGCTGTATTTTTTTTATTCTTTTTTTTTTCTTTATTGATTAAGGTGTCACATATTTGTCCTCATCCCCCCATTCCCATCCCCCACCCCTCCCCACGGATGCCCCCACCCCCCTGTTGTCCTTAACCATTGGTTAGGGTTGTATGCATGCACATAAGTCCTTTGGTTGATCTCTCCCCCCTACCCCCACCCTACCCTACCCTCCCTCTGAGGCCCGACAGTCCGATCGATGCCTCCTTGTTTCTGGGTCTGTTCTTGTTCATCAGTCTATGTTGTTCATCATTTCCCCTAGATGAGTGAGATCATGTGTTACTAGAAATATACTTATAAGAATCGAATGTGAGACGAGCAATAATAGTTATGCTGACAGGCAAATGAATCAGTCTGTAGTAAGTTTCTTTCTGGACCAACAGTTCTTTTGAGACCCAATTTCAATGTCCACCAGTTCCTTATGTGTACATGTCGTCACTGACTTTTCAGCTCTGGATGGTGGACAAATGGTGGTAATGCAGGTCCGACTCTCTCTGGTTTGGTCTCGCCCGGACCCAGGGGCGCGGCTTCACTCAGACTCAGGGGCGTGCGGCTTCCTTACTGTTTAACTTAGCACCAAGGTAATTGTATAAAGGAAAATAAGGCCAGCGAGAAAGGATGGGTGACATAAAACATTATTCAGCAATTGTGTGTTCTCCTGAAAATAATATTCTAGCTATCTCCATTCCTGCTTCTTCCATCACGCACATTTTATCTATTTACTGTGCTTTATGTTTGTGGTACCTTCCAATTTTAAAACCATAGTAGTTACTTGATTTCTATTTATTTTTTATCATTCTCATTAGAATATAAGCTGCAACAATACTTAATGACTCTCAGTATTTATTTTTAGTACTACTGACTCCAAGAGGGAGGAGGCTAGGTTTGCTGCCAAATGTCATACAATGCACAGGGCAGACCCTTACAACAATACCCACAGTGCTAGGATATGCACTAGAAAAATGTCTAAATAATGTACTGCAATTACAATTTGATGGAACCCAATAATTATTTTAATACCACTAGAATACTCCTAGTATATTAAACACTCCCACAATTAACATATTAAAATATGTAATTCCACTATCTAGAAAGAGTTCAAGATTGGACTGAACAGATCTCACTTGTATTTTGCCCCATGATTTCCATATTTTTTTACTCTAAGGACAGGTAAACCCATTCAGGAACATACCTAATATATTAACTTATGGTTGAATTAAGTACATTGTCTGGTATAGTCTGTGTTCTCCTTTTCCCCTTTTCATTCTTTAACTCTTATTGAGGATTTAATATTCTTTTATGTTACATTCATTCATTCATTCACCTTTTATTAAGTCAAGAATATATTGATTTCAATAACCCACTAGGCAGAGATAAGACTGTAGATATTTTTAAGTTACCCAGGGGTTAAAGAATTCAGACATTCTTTAGAAATTATTCACTGGAAAAGTTATGTTGGGACAACACACAGAATTATAGAATTGGAAAAGTGCAGTGACTTTGCTGTTCTTCAGCCTTGTTAAAACCAATAATAGCTGTCATTTGTATATTTAGCCAATAATTATTTGAAGCTAGTCTTAAACCAAAGTCATCAAAAAGAGGCTACAATTTGATCATGAAAAAAAACATTTTTTTTCAAATAATTATTCATAAGTATTATTATTATTATTTTTTTTTCTTTTTTATTTTTTTTCACTTTTTTATTAAGGTATTATATGTGTACATATCTTACCATCATAAGTATTATTTAATGTTTATAATAAAATAGTAAAATAAAATAATAGTATATTCCTAGTGCACATAGGATTGTGCATGGGATGTCCACTTTATGTCTTATATTTTTAATAAGAATAAGCTTATGGTATTTGTTGATTTCTGATATTCCTGTGAGTCCCTGGACAAGGCAGCTTGTTATAGGTTTCCTTGTATTTAGGCTGATTCCCTCCTTTCCTGCTGGATCATGTATCAGTTAAGTCAAATTTTATGACATTTAAAAAAATAATTTGTAAAATATATTCATAGCAGCAATAATTTAATCCTTTGTGTAGTGTGCTGGTTCACTCTTTCAACTTTTTGAAAACTTTCTCATCATGATTTTCTAATACATTAACATTTTATAAGTTGCTTAAATTTTTTGTGCGTTAATTATAATATCATTTTATATGTTATCATTGTCATGTATATTCAAATGGTAAAATGTTGATACTTTTAGCATTTTGATATGATAAGAATGTTTATATTTAATAGGGTTAGGAATAGACTGATATTTTTGACATTTTGTTAAATCCATCATCAAAGTTTTTATTTAGATATTCAGAACTGAACAAGATATCTGAGACTAACCTAGTCTTCTTTTTTGATAGTAACTGGAATGGGAAAATTTCCATTACCCACCTTGGTTCTTTTTGGCTGGTCTAATAAGTAAGCTAAATACAAGACATTAATAGGAGAAAAACAAAACAAATTTAATTTTATGTATGGAGGCTTCATAGATATGAGACCTAAGAAGTGATCAAAGCAGGCTGTTTATATACCTTTTATACAAATAATAAATTTGTGAAGAACTGACAAGAAAAACTCAGGTTTGGGTACTCATAGTGAAGAAAGTAAGGTTTGTTTCCACAGCCTTCTTAGTCCTGAATTTCCTCTCACTGGCAACAAGAATGTCTCTACCCCCAGGTGCAGGAGGAAGGACCCTTTGCTTGGGGAGATTTAATTTTTGCTTTAAGGAGGACACAAAGGAGGATCAGAGTGTCTTCTTGTATTGGCTGTTTCTCAAGTAACTTTAATTCAAAATAGTTAATATGCCACTTTGGCATATTTTGGGGTGGCCCCATCAATAACTAGATCAAATTAGTAAATCAAAACGAAGGACATGACTGAAATTCAGCAGAACATTTTAGCTTAAATTCCTCATGGTAGATGTATGAATAAGAGGGGGAATATATGAGTATGAATCAAGGGCAAATAAATATTTATTGAGTAACTTGACATTCAAGGGAGAAGGAGAGATTAAAATTATTATTTCAACAAGTATTTGTTGTAGATGAATTAAGAGAGATTTGGATTGTTAAAATGAACTCCGAATGATTAGTGATCTCACTGAGAAAGCAAAGGTACAAGCACGTAAACTCGTAAAGGCTCAGAAGTAAGAAGCCTGAGACATTCTACATGACTCCTCATGCTGCTTTAAAATTTTTTTTTTAATCCTCACTCAAGGATATGTTATTTTTATAGATTTTTAGAGAGAATGGAAAGGGGCAGAGAGAGAGAGAGAGAGAGAGAGAGAGAGAGAGAGAGAGAGAGAGGTGAGAAACAAAAATCAGCTAGGGATCAAACCTGCATCGTAGGTGTGTACCCTGACCTGCAATCTAGTCTGCAACCTTCTTGGTGTATGGGTGATGCTCCAACCAATTGAGCCATCGACCAAGGACTCTTCATGCTTATTTTCCACATTGGTCAAGCACTGTTTGACTTAGAATAATAGATGATATGCTGCGTAAGGTTTGGAGACCACCTCACGCAGTATGGAGTAGCATTTCTGCTATGAAACATCTATTTTGTATCCAGGTCATTAGAGAGCTTATTTAGCATTCTTCAGGGAGCCACGACTTCATCAGGGTTCATGTGAGAAAGCCATGCGATAGGCCTGTTCATAAGAAGTCTTTAAACTCTGTTTTAGTTACCAATGTAAAACTTGAAATATAAAATACACTCATCCTTGTGGATTTTTAACTATTTAAAATACTTCAGTAAAAGTTTTTCTTAAATTATTTAGATATGTTGTCCTTTCTTCTTTGATCACAGTATTCTTTATCTGTTCTTTATTGATTATATCTAGTACTGTCAGTTTGTTTAAGCTCTTGTATTTTTGATAGGCAAATGGAATTTAAACATTTTTAAAGTATTATTATTATACAAATATTAAATGTAGTTTTATAAATATTAACTATCAAGATTAATAAATGCATTCTTAATGTTATGAGATTTTTTTCACTTTGCAAAAAGACACAGAAGTATCTCAAAATGGTTCCTTATCAGTATTTAATTTTTGTTTCAATTGAGAAAAGGTTGCACAAATAGATGAGGTTTCATCAAATTAAAGTGGGTAGTGTAACCTTAAAAACATTGTTTTTCTGAGCCTGCTGCTCATTTTGCCCAAAGGACCCCACTTATATTTTCTTACTGGTGAGAGGATCTTAACTTTTATTGTATAAATGTGTTGGGTTCAAGGAGAATTTACTGAGGAAAGTATGCCTTTTGGGAGCTTAGAGGCAAAGGAGGATGATCAGATAATATTTTAGAGGGAAAGCAAAACAAACAACCATAGCATTCTTTTTAGTAGATCGCAAACTCTTAGAGTGTGAAGTAACTAAGGGAAAATAAAATTCACTCTTATTAATTTTTAGAATTTTTATGAATATTTAAAGTCATTAGGGCTTCCAAGCAAAGTGGAAGGTAAAAATTTGGCCTAAGATTAAGGTTAATTATATTTTATTACAAATTTAATTACACAGTTTTAATTAGAGAACTACCAATATCAAGTTGGCAGGTGATTCAACTGGAACTAGTTAGTAATTAAGCAGTTATAATGCCCCCCCAAAGCCAAGAAGACAAAATAAAAATTTTTAAATGGTTTAAGAAAATTGAACTTTACAAAGTGATAAAAACTGGTTTTAATTTGTAAAACTTTTAGGAAACTTGCATTTGTACTCACAAATTTGTGCATGTTTGCAACATGTAATTAATTTTTTATAAATGCCATCTTGTTGGTTTTAAATGTATTCCATATTTGACTAAGAAAATAACCACTTAATGCTTATAATGAATAATTATACTCATAATAAATTCTTTTTTTTGAAAAAAAATTTAAAATGCAGCTTTCATCTGTTAAAAATTTTATATCATTGTAGCTAATACTATTTTGTTTTAATATTAATTCATTTAACACCTGCACTAGAAAACCAATTTTATCTAATAAAGATGGAATATGCAAATTGACTATAACTCCACGACAAAGATAGCAGCTTCCACAGCCAATAAAGAGGGAATATGCAAATTGACGTGACAAGGTGAGAGGTAGAAGGCGGCTCTGGCCAGAGTGAAGGCGGAAAGGTGGCTCCAACCCAAGCGAAAGGCTGTGTCAGCAGCCAGAGGAAGGAGGGCCTATTCTTGCACAAATCTTCGTGCATCAGGCCTCTAGTTAATTTATAATAAAACCATATCACCTTAAGATCACAATTGTGAATTTTCTGCCTTATTCGCATATATCCTAAAATCTCTTTTCAAAATAGTCATATGCCCAAACTTGTTGAAGTCTCTATAAATAACAATAATATCTTCATTTTCCTCCATACAACAGGGGAAGAAATGGAATAAGATTCAGAAAATGAACAATTGTTGGGCCATATTGTAATGAAGATCACTTCAGATTGTGCTGTATAAATCATATAAGATATCAATGATACTGGAAATATGAAGAGGGGGAGATAATCAACCAATTTATACTATTTTTATTAACAAATAACTGTCTATAGCCCTGAACTATCTGTTATCCTTTCATAATTTTCTCTACAGGAAAGTAATATAAAAATTAAGTAAATGCTGCTATACCTTAGTCTACAAAGTAGTCTACCTGTACTTAAAACATATAAAAACATTTTTTTTGTAGGATTAAAAGTGCACATGTGGAAAATTTACCAAAAATATGGAAGTACAAAAAAATGTATAGGAAAACGTTTTTTTGCAAATTAGAATGCAAGAACTTCCAAGTTAAGACATAAGACAGAAAAGTTTTGAAGCCTGTTGAAATATCTTAATGGTTAAAATATAAACTTTATTTAAAATGGTAACAAATATATACAAATTAAAGATCTATAAATATACATATAGAAATTTTAGTGATCATTATTCTTTGGTGCATGTCTGTGGTGAAGTGGGACTTTTGCATTTTACTTAATATATGTTGAAAGCAAACATAATAAAATTGTTATTTACAAGAGTAGAATGTAAGATAATCAAGTACTTACTATTCTAGAAGTCAAAGAAAATGTGGTAACTTTTATTGTCCTCAGAATTTAGATTCTCAAGCTATTTTACTCTCTTTATCTGAGCTTATACTGAGGAAGGTGCTGAAAAATAAATGTATGTCTCTAAACTGTGAAACTGGTATAGAAGCATCTAGGCATTCCTAGATTTATAAGTCTTCTTAAAAGCCCAATAACTTACAGACATAAATATCCCCTTCTCAGTAAGTTGAATGAACTCACTGAATTTTGTTTATATTTATATAATATCTCAATAAACGTATCTGTTAAGAAATACGAAAGTGAAACAGGTGTTTTATTTGCATTGCTTTGAGGGAGTATCAGCTTTTAAGAGTCCTGTGACATCTGCTGAAAACTCAGATCTAAAAATAAAACCTTATCAGTATAATGAATACAATGGCCCAAGAGAATGACTTCTACAGTTAAGAGATAAAAATGCCTTCCCTAAATGAGATTGGCATCACACATACTGATTGGACAGAAACAATTTCAAATGTTGATATGGCTCTATATTTAAATCTATAGACTTTACAATGTACAGCATGAGTCAGAACAACTGGTGCTTTTTTTCTTGCAGCATTTAAGCCAGAAGTTTCTGCAACAGGAAAATAATTCTGTCCTGGGTCATGTCCCATTCCCCTCACCCAAAGTTTTAAGTACTTAAAAAGTCTCTTGGATAAATAGTGGAAAAAGTTAGAAAGTCTTAACATAACAATAATTTTTATAAAGCAACATTTTTATGTAGAGTCATGTCTCAAATGAGTATGTATTTGTGTTGAATATTTTTATGCTTTGCTGTTATGTTAGCAAGAGCCAGCATTTGGAAGTTGTAAAAAGAGTTCCAGGGAATTTCTCTGAAACTAGAGGCCCAGTACACAAAATTCGTGCACGGGGGAGGAGGGTCCCCCTCATCCCAGCCTGCACCCTCTCCAATCTGGGACCCCTTGGGGGATGTCTGACTGCCGGATCGGGCCTAAACCAGCAGTTGGATATCCCTCTCACAATCCAGGACCTTTCGCAATCCAGGACCACTGGCTCCTAACCACTCACCTGCCTGCCTGCCTGGTCGCCCCTAATGTGCATATGTCTGGGGTCCCTAGGCATGGCCTGTGCCCTCTCGCAGGCCGGAAGCCCTCAGTGGATGCCTTTGGGGGAGCGAGCCTAAGCCGGCAGTCAGACATCCTTAGCTTTGCTACGGAGGTGGGAGAGACTACTGCCACTACTGCAGGGCTTGCCAGCCATGAGCCCAGCTCAGGGCTTTTGGCTGAGCAGCACTCCCGCTGTGGGAGCACACTGGACCACCAGGGGGCAGCTCCTGTATTGAGCATCTGCCCCCTGGTGATCAGTGTGTGTCATAGTGACTGGTTGTTCCACCGTTTGTTCGATTTGCATATTAGCCTTTTATTATATAGGACTAGCGTTCCCGTTGCAGGAAAAATCCTGCAATAGGATTTCCTGCTGCACTCTATCCCACCTCCACTCCTCCCTTGTCGCCCGCCTCGCCTTCTCCTCCAGCCCGCCTGCTTTTCCCTTCGCCCCTGGCCCCGCCTCCGCTCCTCCCTTGTCGCCCACCCCACCTTTTCCACCAGCCTGCCTGCTTTTCCCTTCGCCCCCGGCCCCGCCTCTGCTCTGCCCTTGTCACCCACCCCGCCTTCTCCACCAGCCCGCCTGCTTTTCCCTTTGCCCCCGGCCCTGACTTCGCTCCTCCCTTCTCCTCCCCCCTTGCTTGCTTGCTTCTTCGAAGCTTTACTCCCTTCTGCAGCTCTTGGCTTCTTTCAAGGCTATCTTGATATGCAAATTAGCCACCATATTTGTTGGGTAATTTGCATACTCATCCTGATTGGTTGGTGGGCGTGGCTTGGCTAGTGGGCGTGGCTTAGGTGTAGCGAAGGTGCGGTCAATATGCATACTTGTCTATTATTAGATTAGATATGTAGCAAAGGAAAGAATGAAGGTCTTCCTACTGGCTGTCCTCATGGCCAGCACATATTAAAAATAGTCCTGTTAAAATAACTTTTTATATAACAAGAATTTGGATAAAGTGTGAGTCAAGAAATAACTTGTTTCAAGGTGGTAGTTACATGTAGTAAAAATATGTTCAATGACTTAATATTTTATTTGGTTGTTTATGCTAAATTTCCAAATCAGTGGGAAGGAAGGAACTTATTGTTAAACTAGGGGCCCAGTGCAAGAATTCGTGCACCTTGAAGGGAACTGTGGGCTGTGGTGGGCACAGGGCTTGGTCTTGGCCCATCCTTTGCACCCTCCCAACGTGGCCCCCCAGTCCTCTCTCTGCCAGCAGCCCTGCTCCCGCCGCCACCACCGCCCCCACCCACTGACGGTGCAGAGTGATTGGGGCTGGCAGCAGCAGAGGGTGCAAATGGGGCAAGTGCCATCGGTGGATGCAGGCGGTGACTGCTGCCCTGATTGCCCCTCAGGAGCAGGGGGAGGTGGAGAAGCCCTCAGGGGCGATCAGGGCTGGCAGCTGCCACTCGCACCCACTGATGGCACCGAGAGACTGGTGCCAGGCGCCGGCAGCGGGTACAAGCAGCAGCTCCGGTGCCAGCTGTGGGTGCGATTTGGGCCAGCGCCAGCAGCGGGGCTGGCAGCGGCAGCAGGTGAGAGCGCCGGGTGGGCCTGCAGGGGGGAGCAAAGAATTTTCAGTAACCACCAGGGGCTGGCCCTGATGAGAGCGACCAGCACCCCACCTTGGTCTGGCACCCCCGCTCACCTGTTCCACCATCCTGCCACGGCCAATGCCTGCCATGTTCCGCGCTCTGCCGCCTGCTCCTACACCCACCATGGTTAGCACATGTCATAACGACGAGTTGTTCAGTTTTTCCTCTGTTTGGTTATTTGCATATTAGGGTTTTATATATATATATTGTATATTTTGAGGTAAAATATAAATATATTAAAATGCACAATTCTTAAGTGTACAATTTCATGAGAGTATACACACACACACACACACACACACACACACACACACACATATACATATATACCTTTACAACCAATATCTCATCAAGGTATAATTACTTCCCCCCAGTAATCCCTTACACCTCTCTTGGCAACACTTCTGATTTCTGTTATCATGAATTAGATTAATCTCTTCTTGAATGTCACATAAATGAAATCATAAAGGGGTACTTTTTCATCTGGTTTATTTCACTCAACATTGTATTGAGAATCATTCATGTTATTGCATGAGTCAGTACTTTATCCTTGTTGCAGGATAGTACTTCATCATATACAAATACTACAATTTGTTGGTTCATTTTCATGTTTCCAGTTATGTGGCTTCCACCATTTAGCTATTACAAACAAAACTGCTATAAAATGTGCATAAAATGTTTTGGTGTACATATTTTTATTTCTCTTATATGAATCTTCAAGAGTGGAATTATTGGGTCATAGAGTTGGTGTAGATTTAGCTTTATGAGAAACTGCCCAGTTGTTTTCCAAAGTGGTTGTGCCATTTGAAAGTTCTACCAGCAGCATGTGAAAATTCTGCTTGTTCTACTTCTCTGCCAAATATTTGAATTCTCAGTTTGTAAAATTTTAGCCATTTTAATGTGTGTGTAAATGTATCTTAATGTGACTCAAATTATCCCAATTACTAATGATATTGAGTACTTTTCCATGTGCTTATTGACTATCTTCCTATGCGAAGTTGCTATACAAATTAATTTTTGACAGTTTTTTAAACTTAAAAGTTTTTTTCAGAGCAGTTTTAGGTTCATAGCAAAATTGAGAGACAGGTACAGATATTTTCCACACATCCCTGACCTCACACGTGTATAAGACCCCTCTGTTATCAACATCACTTACCAAATGTGTTACAATTGGTGATCCTACATTGAAACATCTAATCACTAAACTTTCTTTCCATTTGATAAAAATAAAGCCACCTCAGCTTTCTTATGCTTATAGTTTTAATGACACATTTTTTCATTCTCTACTTTTAACCTACTTATTATCTGTATATTTAAGCTATGTATATCTCTTGTAGACAACTTTTAATTGTCTTAACTTATTTTTAATACATTTTGAAAATCCCTGTTTTTAATGAGTGTTTTGTACATAAATATTTAATTATTTACATATTTGGATTCATGACAACCATTCTTTTTGCTTTTCAAATAATCCTATCTTTTGTCTTCTATTCCTCATTCTTGGATTGGTTTAAATAATCTAATACATTTTAGTATTTTTATTTTTATTCTTTTTAGCTGTATCTATTTGCATTATTTTTCATGGTTGCTGAAATTACATTCTTCTTGATGTATCACAGACTACTTTGATCCGAAATATTGTCTCTTATATTTACCTATATATTTACCATTGTTAGTGCTCTAAAATTGTTTCCATAAATCTAAATTTCCAACTGAATTTCTCAACTTTTTTCTGCTGAAATATATTCATTTCACTCTTATTTTGAAATGATATTTTCACTGGTTACAAAATTTTATGGCACATTTTCTTCAACACTTTGGGGATGTCATTCCATTTTCTTCAAGCCAATATGATTTTTTATAAGAAGTCAGACATCATTTAGAATATATATCATACTATTTTTCTAGATGCAATTCATCTTGATTTTACTTTTTAAAGATTTTCATTTTGTCTTTCATTTGCTTTAATTTTGTCATTGTCTCTTTTTTAGTGTGTGTGTGTGTGTGTGTGTGTGTGTGTGTGATCTGTGTTCTTCATTCTTTCTCTCCTTTCCTGGAAATCCAATGCATGAAATTTTGATCACTTAAAGTATTTATTTGTTACTAAGGTTCTA
The DNA here is from genome assembly GCF_027574615.1 of Eptesicus fuscus. NCBI lineage: Eukaryota > Metazoa > Chordata > Mammalia > Chiroptera > Vespertilionidae > Eptesicus > Eptesicus fuscus. The sequence goes on along the minus strand of NC_072476.1, from coordinate 61,644,085 downwards.
TATTTTCCCTTTTTTTCTCTCTATATTCAGATTAGATAGTGGTTTGTACTCTGTTTTCAAGTTCATTGACCCTTTTTTCTATAGTCTTTAATCTCATATTTATCACAGCTAGTACATTCCTGATTTCAGATATTTACCTGGAACACAACTTACTATGTGCTTTGGCCTACCTGCCTTGTCCTATGGGAATTGGAGACATGGAGAACTGACACAGATTGTTGATGCTGCCTCTTGTGCTATGAGTCATAGTCATTTATCTGTGATCTAAGAGTTTCATGTCTTCTACGGGCATTAATTAAAGTGTGATAGAATAACTTGCTTACATACAAGTTGGGTAAAATCTCAGACACTTCAAAGTTCTTGCTACTGCCACACTGGAGAGACATCTGGTGCTGAGACTAGCCTTTCAGTGAGCCTCATAAAATACAGGACCTCCAAACCAGCTCATCTGTCATTTGAAATGACAAGTGAACTCGGGCACCACCACAATGAGCAGAACTGCCAGGCCTACCACTGCCCATCCAGAGATATTGAAATGGTCATTGGTTTAAAGTCACTAAGTTTTGGGATACTTTGTTACATGGAAAGAGATAACTGGAGCAATTTGTTAAAAGCTCTCTCATTGCACGAACATAGCTCTCAAACAAAAAGTCACATATCAGAATTATACAAACATAATGCCACAAGTCTTAGACCTTTTTAGGTTACTTTTAATACTTTTCAACTTTCATATATTTTGCTTTCTTTAGATATAAAAATAGCTATCATATTGTACTTTTAATAAGGCAATCGAATAAGTCAAAGTACTCTATAAGATAGGAAGGTGGGGAATGGAAAGAACTGACAAGAGTTGATCATGCCATCACCTATAGACATCTAAGACAAAAGGTGCTCAAGATGTAGAAACGTAAAACATTGTCAGAAAAAGAAACAAAGGATAAATCCATTTTTGTAATTTTTTATTCATCCAACCAATATTAATAATAATAGGTAATTTCCCTCTAAGATAGAAGTTCTAGATGATAAAATAGAGAAAAGAGGCTTGGGAGAAGTTGTATTAGCATTATCATATTTCTTAAAAGAACTAGCAAGTGGTCTCTTAGATGCCAAGAATGAGACCTTGCTAGAAAATCAAAATATAACAATATCAATTTGTTTAAAATGATTTGATGCCTGAATCTAGTAACTTTAGAGGGGAAAATTGATCTGTTATGTATATTAGTTATGAATTCAATTAATTTATATTTGTATTTCAAAAGCATAAAGGTTCTTATGAATATCATTTAAGTGAGTAAATTAGCAAACTTTAAAAAATATATCTACTAGAGGCCCGGTGCATGAAATTTGTGCATAGGTAGGGTCCCTAGGCCTGGCTGGCAATCAGGGCTGATTAAAGTGTGTATATATATATATATGTATACACACACACACACACACACACACACATACACACACACACACACTTGATATATATATATATATATATATATATATATATATATATATATATATATGTATATATAGTACTATTCTGGCCATATATATATATATAAAAGCCTAAGCAACCATTATGACCAGATGACCAGTTATTAGCTATTATGCATACTGACCACTAGGGGGCAGATGCTCCACACAGGAACTGACCCCTGATGGTCAGTGCATTCCCACAGCCAACCTCCTGCGGTCCCTCCCCACTGCCAGCCCCAATCAGGACTGGGCGAGACGCCCTTGATCGTCCCTGATCACCTGCAGGGCCAAGGGACCCCATCCGTGCATGAATTCATGCAGCGGGCCTCTAGTAGATAATATAAAACAATGAATAATATATAGTTGATATGTTCAAGGAGTTTATAGTCGTAAGACAGATAAAACTTAAGGAATGTGAGGCTATCGTTAAATAATTTATTTTTGTATTCCTTTTTAGAACAAGAAAGTATTAAATTGTTTCATAAAGATATATGTGAAAACAATTGGGGAAAAGTAAAAATAAAGGTCAGAATAATATTAAAAATTAGAAGAAGAACACAGGTTATGAGGCTTAGAAGAAGAAGGTATGTTCTATTACTTAAAATTATTCTATGGAGATAATTTAAAAGAGGCTACATTTATATTCAGAGAGATGTGGAATTTAAAAAGAACATTCCTGACAAAGAGCTATGATTAAAGAATAGGTTTGCTAAAATACAGAAACAGGAAATCAAGAGGCTTATAAATGAAATAAATGATTGGCCTCAAAGAGTGTAAAAGGGACATGGTTGATAAGACTTGGATGTTTGGTTTATGATTGTCTTAGTAAAATCACCTTCAATTTCAGGTAGCTGAAGTGCACTCAATTATTATAAGCAATAACCATGTATACCTCACAAACCAGTTGGCTCTGCTCTTGAATGTTCTGGATTTCACCTTCCCAATCTTTTTAGCAATGAGAGAGTTGATAGTATCCCTTTATGTCAATGTCAAATTCCACAAGAAGTAAATCTTATAGTTTCAACTTGGGTAAGTTTTATATCCCTAGGCTTATTCTTAAGGAAGAAATTCTCTGAGATGATGACTGGAGTTGGGCTGACACTCCAAAAATATAACCTACCAATTTATTTGGTTGATAGTAAGACTGGAATATCACATGACTAGAGCTTGGAAAACATGTGTTCAACATCAGTATGATTGTAGGGAGTAACAATCAGAAGCAGAACCATTCCTTGGGAAACCCTCTGAATTATATAGGAGAAAGAAGATATATTAGGGCAACAAGAATAGGAAAGAAGAGTGAGAAGAGCTCAGTCCTGTATGATAAAAATATGAGCAGGCATTCGTGTTAAGAGGGTTAAGGGCCATGCATGGTTATTTTGTTTAATCCTCACAATAACTTCTATGAGAAATTTTACAAATGAGATATAGAAGACAGAAACTAAATTTACTCAAGTGAGGGAAGTAAGATTCAAATCCAGATTTGTCTGATTCCATTATCCTGTATTATTTTACCATTTGAAAGTTATTAGACAAGAAAATGAAAATATGTGTTTTTAAAATTGTAATTACATTTTAAAATTCTCTATATCTTGCACTAATTTGAGTAATAAGCTACTACTCATCTTTAGATGTGGAAAAAAAAGGGAGAACTAGAAATCTGTCAGTGCCTCTCACAAACTAATCACTCTTTTCCTGATTCCATTCTAAGACTTCACTTCACACGCATAACAGCCCTTTGCATTATAAGACTAAAGAACATTAAATAGTTTTGAATAAAGGGGGGGGGGGTGAATAATTAGATTGTATAGCAACAAGAGCACCCTGTGTATATGGTGGAGCTGTGTGGCTATATAGAGACAGATGTCCTGATTTAACTGCATCAAAGATGATGGTAGTCTGAGGTTGGGTAAGCAAATTAGATACGGATACAATTCAGAAACATTTGTGGTATTGAATTGACTTGATGTGAAGTCAGGGTGGAGAGGGTTTTAAGACGCATAGTGATCAGTGTCGAATGCTGGTGGAACCAATGCAGCCGGAATTTAAAATAACCTCTATTTAATGCTTACAAGTTGTGACACACTCTCCTTAGCACTTTATATTGATTAATTTATTTGATACTCTCAGAAACCCTAAGAGGTGAATACTATTGTTGTCACAGTTTTGTATCTAAGACCCTGAAGAATAGAAAGATGAAGTAAATTCCCAAGGTCACACAGCTAACAAATGGAGCAGCAAGGATTTGAACTTGTGTAACTTCCATTTATTTTTGCTACAGCTATGAAAGTTATCTGTTTGATTTAGCCTCAAGGAAGTCATTAGGGACTTCAGTGAGAGCTGTTTTAGTGGAGTAAAGCACATAGAAACCAAAAAAACACCAATAAATTGAAAGTAAATGTCTGTTGACTCGTTTTCTCAAAAAAGGAGGAGGTAGGAAAATTGCCATGAGTGGGAGACTGCCTGGTTTCTTTGGAAAACTGAACTGATGTAAGGAAGTTTCCTTTTGGGGACAGTAGGCAGTATGCATACCTAACCAAAACTCATGGCCTCTTCTGCATTAGGCCAAATCCATGGTATTAATTGCTACCTGTTTTGAGGCTCTCATGTAACCTCAGCCCTAATTTATCATTTATTATTTTTTTATTAGTTATTTTTTGTTGGAGAAATCCAATGCCTTCAAATCTACAGGAGTAGATTACTTCAAATTGTACCAAAAACAGCACTATTTTTATAGTTCCTGAAGCCATTCATGATTTGCAAGGTATATGTGAGCAGGGTAATAACCCCAGGAAGATTTTCTGTCTGTAGATGGTAGTCCTGTTAAGAAAGCAGGGCCCTCATCCTGTGCTAAAGAATATGACTTTGTAGGCTGGTGTGCATTGGTCTCTCATCTTCAAACATCTGTTTTCATATCAGAGAAAAAAATATACATACAGATTGTTCGGAATATTGAGTCAGAGAATAAATGCACAAAATTTTTCTAAATACAGAAAACAAATTAATAGTGGCACCTAAAAAGTGATCTTGATTTCTAAAGTCTCCCCCTTTTTTTTCTGTATAATGTGTGACTTTAATTTTCCACAAGTAATAGTCACTTTGTCATGTAGTTAAAGGTAAGTTTGAGGGGAAAAAATGAGCTAACCTTTTTGTAGATTCTAATAGGCAATCACCAATGCTGCTGTTCAAAATTAACGTATAAAAATTTCTTTAACATTAATGTTAAGTATTAGATCCATGACAACTTTGAATTAATAACTTTGAATTTATCTCATAAGAAAATACACAATGCTTTAAAAGATAAGAAAGTAATTTTAAACTTTACCTAATGTTTTCTAAAATTATATATGAATTGCTTCTGAACACGCTCAAGTTAAATCAAAGCACATTTGCAGAAGGGTCTATTAAAGTTTCTCATCAACTAGCAGTTGAGCTAAAGGAATAGGATGCAAATAACTCTTGACTTGATTTACAACTTGTCCATTAGTTTCTCAACAGGGTAAACTGAACTTCTATATGCCTAGCTAGCTTGCAGTCACTTGCCTTGGGCTAGCAATTAACC